>NC_074708.1:35947351-36089851 GCF_024334085.1 Lutzomyia longipalpis
AAAAAAAATCTGTAAAAATTTGTGTAAAAATCAAATCTTGACCAGAACTATTGAGTTAAGATTTCAAGATCGTAATTTCCTAATTAAATACATTCAAAATTAAGTTTCAAGATTAAAATTTCAGGAATAATCGATAATTTTTTACATAATCCTTAAAGATTTTATTTAAATAAATTTAAAACAAAAAAAAAACTACAATAATCAAGGACGTGGTCTAAATAAAAATCACAAGGAATTGTAAGCCTGATGGTTTCCATCCTGAGCTTTTTACTCTTTTGGTGTCTTTTTTGTCAAACTCTCATGCACCAACTTGTGCGACTTGGCGTTATCTTTCCGTTGAATTTTTCCGCCGCGACGTCGGTGGGTGGCGCAACGGAAGAGTCTGGTGATGTCGAGAGAGCGAGCAGGAGGGGTTGGAAGAGTGTGAAATGGCTATGAGCTGTGAGAGGAAGGGGGGTGTGTATGAATAAAATTTAATCTCTCTCCGATCGGATTTTAAATAATTTTTCCCACCGTCGAAAGGGTGTCCGCCCCACGTGGCTGCGGGGGTGGGAAGACACTCGACGGTGAGGCACAGATGAAGCTCTTGAGGAAATGGTTTGGTTTTGAGCGTGCTGTGCGGGGGTGGTGGTGGCTGCATGGAGGGCGGGAGGACTCCCACCAAGCAGAGCCGGAGATCAATTTTAGATTTTGGGGCGGATTTATCGCTTCCGTTCCGGGGAAAAAGGGTTGCTTCACTGTCTTTCTCCCTCACCCGCACCACCCCCATTGCATATGAAGTATCTCTCAATGCACTTCTCTTTTATGTCCAATTTCAATATATAGTCTATGCACATGCATTTTTATGTGATTTATGCGACTCCATATACTCTTTCGATCTTCTCTCTCTCTCGCAGAGTCTTCTTTTAATCGCCATTCTTCCACACGAAGCCCCATATTGCAATAAAAAAAATCTCATCCGCACACAGCAGCGAATTTATTGATAAAATGCAGAAAAGTCAATCACTTTTCGGTCGACTTGGCCTCGCATGCCCAAGATAGGGAAACATTCTAACCAACTCTACCCGACGCGATATCAATCATCTTTCTCTTGGGGAATTTTAATTCAATCCATATTCAATTTTTCACCCAGTAGTAAATCTCACCTCGTTGCACTTTACTCGCTCCACTCTCGCACACCATCCTTTGCCAATAAATAAACAGTGCTTGCTGGGAAAAATTCAAGCTAGAGATTTATGAGGTGAAAAGGGTTAAAATTTGTCGTGAAAATTCATTTTTCTCTATTTGCGCAAGATTTTCCTTAAAAGAAAATTCTTGGTAAATTTTAATGAAGCTTTTGTGGGAAAATCCATGGACATTTGCTAAGACATTCACGTGGAATTTAACTGAAAGTTAATCTATGAAGCTTTAAGTTTAATATTATTATTTTTTTAAGTTTCAAGGGAGCTTTTATTAAGAATTTCCTAAGATTTTTCTAAAACCTCCATGGATATTTTTATAATTTTTCCGCAATAACTTCCAAAATAGTTTTTATTAATATTAGAAAGTTTTAAAAAGATTTTAAAAGGTGAAAAAATTATATTTAAATAATTGATTTAATTTTGTCTTTCAGCCTTTAAAAAGGTCTATTAGATAATTCATAGCTTGAGAATTAAATTTTAGAAATTCCAACGATTTTTCTTATAATTCCACGGATAATTCAATGAATTCTCCACATAAAATTTACATAGAATTTTCAATTTAAACCTTTGTTAATTTTTTAAATTTTTTCACACCTTTACAAACATCCTGTAAAATGAAAAATCATGACAAGTAGAAAGCAAAAATAAAATAAAAGCAATCTTCATGCATTCCGTGGTGGAAAATTAGCTTCATGTGTTGAGAAGAGACCTCTAAATCTTTCCCATTGCACTTGAAAATGTTTTTGAATACAGTTATTGATTCTTCGTGCCAAATGCTCACGAAAGGCGATTGATTTGGCGATAATTGTTGCACCATTCACTGTATTATGTATGGTGTAGTTGCGCGATTGGGGCGATTGGGAGGGCTTCTTGCGGGACCTTAAATGTTGAATCGAGTATCTCACGCACTTGTGCACCAATGCAGATTGTTGCGTTGATGAAAAGTCTCTTTGCCACAACATTACAACGGCGGGAGGCAAAACAGTTTTGTGGTGGTATGGAAAGGAAAAAGACCTGCATACGCGAGTTTCAAGGCAATAATACAGAGAGAGAGAGAACAAATTTTTCGCAACATTTTAATTGGCCGATTTTATCGTCGATGGACTTCCATTATAATTTTTTTCCGTGATTCTTTCCTTATCTTTTGCGCGCGGTGCATTGTATTGCGGGAGGTTGTGGTGCGGAGAGATTTTCAGCGAATGAGGGAGTTTTTATTCATTTGCCATGGGATTATGTATCCTGGGCAAACCAATAATCTCCACTGTCAGCATTTGACTATATATAATATGTATGTAAAGGGCTCCTCTCTGCAATGTACAAAGTATGTAGCAAATGTTGAAGAGCATCGTTGGGTGTTTGGAAAAGAAAAACTAAACAACATTACCCAGAGAGCAGCACAACACACACAGCATCAGATTGGGATGCGAATGGTACAAAATGCTCCCTGATAAGAATTTGCTTTTGCTATTATTATTTTGCATTTGATGGTGGCAAAGGGAGCTCTTGTGGGTCAGGGGGGCGGAGGCACACACCACAAGCAAAAGAGAGAGAGGGAGAGCGACTCTCTTCCACTGTATTTTGATAATGTGTAGCAGATTAGACGAGTTTATGTTACTTCCACCAAAGTCACGAAATCGCGAATTGTGAGAGATGATAATGGTTTTGTTATATGGGGAGAGTTGGTGCTTTTGGCTTTGGGTGCACAAGTGCCATGTGGAGGGAGAGCGCAGGCCACTGAGGGAGGCGGGCGGGAGGACGTGTGGAATCCACTTGGCTTCATCTTCATCTTCATTCTCTCCTCTCGGGTACTTTTTTTTTTGGTTGTTGAATTTTGTGAGAATTGCACGCGAGAGCGAATGCGATAAAAAAAGCTCTTCACATAATTTGCTATATATGTTGAGCAACAATTGTCGAATACGACAAATTTAGCAAGTGTTCCAGCAGCAATATCATCACAGTTGGAGCATTTAGGGGCACACAAATTCGCAGGGGGTGTATTTATACTTTTACCTGCTTTCTTTGCAATCGTTTTTTCTTGAATTAAGTCAATGGATGTTTATCTGAATAAAAATATTCGAACTATTCCGATGATTCGCCAAATAAATTTAAATATTCAGCAGACTAAATTCTATCCAAAGAAGTGAAATTCAATTTAGTACTTTATATAGGCTTTTTAGTACATTTTCCCATTTTATTCAGTATACTTTTCCATCTAGAATTTACTATGTTTTCTACTAGAATTTAGTTTTTTTTTTTAATCCAATCTTAAGAGGTAAAGTCAATAATTAAAAGTACTAAATTCTTGTCAAAAACATACTAAATTCTATCCAAAAATATAGTAAATTCTAACTGAAAAAGTTCTGAATTCAATTGGAAAAAGTATAATAAATTTAATTTAAAGCCAAAAAAGTACGAAATTCAATCCTGAAAAATACTTAAAAGCAGTAAATCCGTACCGAAAAAATAGTAAATTAAAGTCGAAGAAGTACTAAATTTTAGCTGAAAATTGGAATATTCAGATCTTTGGAAATGTTGTTATTATTCGCCAAAACACTTAAAATATTCGGCAGATAAACACGCCTTGTCCTAAGTGAAATAGTTTGACGGACCCACTATATATATGTAACTTAAAAACATAAAAAAGTACATTAATGAAAACTATTAAACATTTGAGTTTTCCAAAGGAAATAAAAAAATATTGTTGTAATTAAGAATCAGCTAGAATTTTATTTTTTAACAGATTCTCTCAAGACTATTCGACATAATAAAAACAGGCTCATACGAAAGATTTAAAAATCCGATTTAAAAAGTTTTCTCTTTAAAAAAAAATAAGAAAAATAAAAAGTTAATAGAAGATTTAATTTACAAATAATACTGACAAATTAATTAGGAAAAATTAAAATTTTATTTTAGCTTCAAATAATATTTTTTTAGCTTCAAATAATAATTTTTAAATATACTTTTACTCACAAAAAAAAAACAAAATATAGCCTTAACTATTTTTTTATGTATATACCTACATAATAAATCAATGAAAATTGCATTGAATAGTGAAATAAACAATTTGAAATTGTTTTAATCTCCGAATGAGTGTTGATGGTTGAGGAGGGCTATAAACTCTCCATCCTGTGATCAATTCTGTGTGGAAATGTTTATGCATGAAAATGGCAAACAATTATTATTAATTTCCACCTTCTCGATAACACACACACATACCCTGACAATGCTTTCTCTCTCTCTCTTCCTTTACTACCCCAAATGGCACACGTTCTCCCCCATGCCACCCCCACCCTTACGCAACTGAATAGTCGCCCACCTATAGTGGACATTCAAAATGAACGATAATTAATAAGCCATTTAACAATGACGATGTGCATTGTGGATTTGATGAATGGATTATATTGGACGATGATGATTGGCACGATTTGGGGTTGCTGGGTGGACGCGCAGGGGGGTGCCTGTTGAAAGTGGGCGATGGACAACCACCCAAAATGGGCAGAGGTCGATGGTGATGACGACTGCAAATGCATTTTGTCCCAAGCACGCTACAGGAGCCAAATGCGATAGGATCTCCAGCAGGGGGTAAAATGAGGATCTATTTGCCATTCATTTGGGAGCTGAACTGGAGGTAGATGGAGCAGGGGGTGTCTGTAGGGAATAATCAGCTACCTATAATTATCACCCCATCCCCTCCCCACTCTTTTGTGCATCCCAAAATCATCCCCAAACTCCCCGGGCATCATGAGGCTCATTTTGGATGGATGACCACTCAATCAATGACCTGCTCGTGTAGACTTTAGTGCGCGCGAGAACCGCTGAATGGCGGATGGGTTGCAAAATTAATTGACTCAATATCAGGCACAGAGTTGCATTTCCTCAACTATCTCCTGTTACAAATCATCCTCACTTGAATTGCCTGAATTTATTATTTTGAAGCTATAATATGTTGTTATAGCAAATTATACATAAATTCAAATTGATTTAAATTCAAAATCATTAATAGATTCAGAAAAAATCTACTAAATCATTTATCTGCTGAGAAAGCAATTAAAGGAGCTTATTCATGGGAATATGAGAAATTTCCACATTTGTTGAACAATTAAGACAAATTTTATCTTGGGAAGAATAAAAAAAGAATAAGAAATCGCCAGAGAAACTCCCGATGCCCCTCATGGGGTCAGCAGAGAAGTCAGTAAAGTTTTCCCAAAAATACAAACTATGACGTCACTATTATAGTTTTCATATCTTTTAATGTATAAAACAAAAAGATTTTTTGTTAAAAATCATCGATGTAGCGTTATGATAAACTGATCACTTTACACTTAAGATGACGTCATTCTTTGCATTTTTTGTACAAATCTTTTCAGTGAAAAATGAAAAATATTTTTAGCGAATTTCTTAATCATTTGTGGTCCTTTATAAAATAAACCGTGTCAAGAGTAAAATCCCACAATTCTTCAAGAAATCGCTAAGTCAGTTTTGCCCTCAATTTCGTGCGGAGGGGTCATAAATTCAGTAAAAACCAATAAAAAGAATGTAAAAAATTTCATTTTTAAAGACAATTAAATCGAGGAGATATGAAGCAACATAATTGGGCTTGCAATGATACTTCTGTCGATCATTAACTTGAGATTAATTCCTCACAACACGAAAGACCATTAAGAATTTTATCACGAAAAGATCGATAAGATCATCAAACATCGACAATTTAATCATTTCCGCGTTGCAATTGCAGAAAGGTTGAGTTCTTTTTCTTATTTAAAGAGAAATTGCATGAGGATCACCTGCTTATGCGCAAACATTCCGCAAAAATTCTGTCTGCGAAGATCCTCCTTGTCCGCCCCTTTTTGGGATTTCCCTCTCATATGTTAAGCTGCGCGTTGTGTGCTCAAAGTTTATTTTTTGTTGTTGTTGCTGCAAATCCACCTTCTTGTTTACTCTGGTTGAGCTGAATGTTTTCCAAAGTTTGTATCACGAATTTCTTGTTCTTGTACCATGTTAAATCAGAGCTGGGTGTATTCCCGTGGAAGATCTTGTAGTTGGAAGTTGAGGAACATAGTCCGTGTACTATGCTACACCGCATGTGTTTTCAGCTTGTTCCAGCAATCTCACCTCTTGTGCCGGCGCTGCTTATGCCAAGGAAGCCCCAATATTGTGTGTGATGGTGCCAAATGGAAGGGAAATAGAGACATTTCGCGCATTAAGAGCGACTGCACGAATGATGATGTGCCGTGGAGTGATGATGTGAAATTTTCCTCCGTTTTTGATGATGTCTAAATTACCATTTAGATCTCTCTCTCTTGTGTGTGTCCAGAAATTAACTCTCGTCTCTTGCTTTGCTAATTCACATCTCTCTGTAGCGACTTTCAAGACCAATTCGTGACTCTATCGACGGCACAAATCACCCTTTTTGCTCTTCTTTGAATTTTCGTGGGAAATTTTTGGCGCCAAAAAGCTCCCAAGTTCAAAGTTCCCTCTTCCTTTCACACCTCAACGTTTTGCAAGAAATTCAAAAAAAAATCAAACTTCAACCCAATATATTTCTCATTCCTTCAACAACAAAAGAAATGTTAAAACAATAAGGAAGAATGAGTGTGGATGGGTGGTTCGTATAGGGAAGAACAAGGCACAAAACAAAAATTGTTACGAGAACAAAATTGGTTGGGAAGGAAGGACGGAGCAAAGGGAGGAGGAGAGTTGAGAAGAAAAAAAAAGAGCAGACAAACAACACAGTTCGATATCTGAAGCAGAAATCAGTTCCCTCTCTCGCCTATGTATAATTAATTCCTTTATCTAGATAAAAACCGAAGGCATTTCATATCTTTTAACGAATGGATTCAATCTAAAGCGAGACTTTCAGTTTTATTCCAAACTTTTCTGGTCGTTCTTCCTTTTTTTTTCATTTTACTTTTTTTCATCCACTCTTCACGGATCCCTCCACGATTCTCCCTCATTTTAGATCAATTCTAATTCTTAATTATTGCTACACTGCTGGGGTGTTTTGTGAGCATCGCTTCTTCTCTTCTGGTCTTTTTTTTATCGGGGGGCAAGGGCCCATTCCTTTGCGATTGTATTCAAATGAATCTGGTGGGATGTGCGAGGATTATAAGGCAAACAGGTGGGCTAAATAATTTGTTAGAAATTCTTTGCGATAAAATTGGGCGTTTTAACAAATTAAAATGAGTAGAGAATTTAAAATGCTGAGGGGGAAAATTTAAAATATAAATTAAATAAATTGAAAATTGCTGCAATTTTGGACAAGGGAGCTAAGGATATTTATTTTATTGAAGAACTTTTATCCTTTTTTTAAGGAAATATTAAAGAATTGTTGCTAAGTGTATGGAAAATTAATTTATTAATGTTCTAAAAAACAGTTTTAAGATTTTTTTTTAATAATAAGAAATACTAGATATTTAATTTAAAAGTTGAGGGGTGAACAGCTCTGGATTTTATTAGCTTATTTAATTTATTTAGAGAACTAGATTTAAATTTAAAGATTCTTTTTTTTTTAATTTTATCTTAATTATTTTCTGCAGTTTATTTTGCAAATTTTTGAACAATTCTAACGATTCTTTGAATTTTTCTGCAATTTTTTTTATCATTTAATAATTTTCATTTACTCTTGCAAATGTTAAGAACTTTTTTTCATCCAATTGTAAAAGTTGACAGTCTTTTTCTAACGTTTCACTTTTATTATGACACTTGAGATTTATTTACTAGCATTCTTGATTCATTTTCTGACGTCCCATATTTTTTTTCAAACGTTTGATAGGTTTTTTTAACGTTTGAATTTTTTATAACATTTTTTCATTATTTAAAAACAACCTGAAAATGATAATAAAAATTAAAATTAGCGTTAAAATTGCACATAAAGTGTCAAAAGTTTCTAATTCAACAGCTGGGTTCTTGCAACACTCCTTGAATTGTAAGTTATTAACCCCTTTGGAACTTACAGCATTTTTTCGATTCTCAAATAATTAAAAAAAATATCTTTCTCATTAAAAGAAATTGCTATAAAATCTTTTAATATTTTTTTAGTTGAAAAAAGGAGAAAAAAAACATTTTTCCTCCCAATGAGGTTTCGTGCAAAGAAAAAGCTCCGATTAATTCGAATGATTTCATTTCCGTTTTTATCACAAATTCACCATCAAATGAAGCCTTTTGCGAAGAAATCCTTTCCACGAGCTTGGCGAAGAGCTGGGTTAAACAACTAATCCATAAATTCTTGGCTACAAACACTGATTCTGCATCAATCTCCTCATCCATCGCTTAGCAGCCATCCCAAAAAGCCCACAAAGAAGAATGTGAGAGAAATCGCGAAGCATGAATGTGGTGCAAGACTAAATGTGCGGCGGAGAGATCATCCCACACACAATTTGGGCTGTGTGCAGGCAGCACAGAGCATGGGGCGAATTGATTGGGTTTTGTGTTGATTCCTGGCAAGTGATTGGGGAACGTGAATGTCATTATTAGCGCTTAAAAGCGACGTTTTAATTAAATTTTCCCAACTTCCATGCCTTAACATGGCAAATTTACAAGAATTGGCCGTGTTTGGCAGCAACAAGTGGTTGCCACCGCGCGCGGAAGAAATACCTTTTGTGTGCACACGACAATCATTTGGCATTCCAATGGGACACAAGAACACCCAATCCCTGCGGGACAGCTGCATTAGATTTCTTTTTAATTCTTCCTCATGCAACTGAGCATGCAAATTTTCACATAAGAGAGATTTTTATAAAATGATTTGAGATTTATTTTACATTTTGTCACAGACATTGAAACTTCTTCGTTTTTTTGATTTTATGATCAGATTTCGAAGGGAAAAAAAAACTTTGAAGCAGTGATTGATGTTGGATTCGAACCGATGCTTCTTTCACCATTCATACAGTGCTAATTGATTGAGCTACGAACTTTCTTACAATTGTATAAGGGAAGAACAAACTTTATCTACAATTGATTTTTTTCTTTAAGAAAATTAGTTATTTGAATTAGTTTTTCAAAAAATATTAGTTTATTAATTTTTCTTCTTTCCCTGCTTGAGAATTCTATATAAAAATCTTCAGCAAAGCAACATAAGAAGGGTTTACCAATTACTTTTCCTTTGCGCTCTATTTTGGACTCAATGTGGGTGTTTTTCTATTCCCTCCGTCTGTGTGATCTGCACGAGGAAGCAATACGAGTAAACTGGCAAAAGGATTGCAGATGGAGATTTGCTCTCACCTTCGCGTCAAATTGAGAGACTCACCAGGGCATGGAAAACCCGGGCCTTTGATGGGAAATATTTGATTATTTTAATAAGTACTTTTTTGTTATTTATTCAATGCGCCAGGATTCAAAACTTGAGGGAGATTACTTGAAAAAGATACAAAATGGAGGTGGTTTTAACAGAGAGCCACCTCAGGCAATGGGCGCGCGCTGTTTCACGATCTCTGGTTGTTCTTGGAGCTTGTGAGAGATTCTTCACACTCCGGATGGTACTTTGTTGCTTACTTATTGCTTATGGATGAATTGTTCTTCTCACTGCACATGACTTTTCTCCTCATTTAGCATTGATAAGAGAGAGAGAACACACAGAGTTGAATTTTTGTTCGTTAGAACTCCATCTTTTTTTTGTTACAGAAGATCAGCTTGAATAGACATAAAAATATATAATTGTAAATCTTTTCTTTTGCAGGGGAAGACGAAGATTACCAGGGAGAGGAAGGAGGCGGTGGAGGGTTGCAGAATGATGGCCAGATATCACCCTCCACCGAAGTGGGCCAGTCTGAATCACCTCTCAGTCAGTCAGAGTCACTACACTCACCTAGATCTCCAACATGTAGTTCACCAGCTCCATCGCCGCATGATGCTCAGCGGGATCACCCCGAACGTCCCTCACCGCCAGATAGTGTGACTGAGGTGAACAGTGAACCGCCGAAACCTACGCTACGCCTAAATACAAAATTAGCCTCAGATCCAGCCCTGCAACCCGAAGCAAAGGATCTCAAGGATGCCATTAGACTGAGTAGCGAAGATGAGAAGACTGTGGATACAGTGGAGGAGACGGAGAAGAAACTCACAAAATCCCTCAAAGATATTCGAATGGAGAAGGTTATTCATGGCACGAGAACATCTCCCGTTGATGCCCTTCCGGCTGCTGTGCCAAGAATTCAGGTCTTCACCTGCGGTCCCTGTGGCATACGCTTCTCATCCCTGTCAACACTGGAGGCCCATCAGACGTACTACTGTTCCCACAGGAAGGAGCCCGAAGATGGTGGGGGCCCTGCCAAGGGAACAGCTTCGGGAGATTCCCCAGGGAATCAAGAACCTCCAGCGAAGGCTCTGCGAACGGGGAAGCAGTATGCGTGTAGTCAGTGTTCGTACTCAGCGGACAAGAAGGTCTCCCTCAATAGGCACATGCGGATGCACCAAACATCCCCAGCACCTAGTTCTACCACATCAAATGGCGATGAGCCACCTAGTCAGACGTCTCAGGTCGATCGCTACTGCTCCGACTGCGATATCCGCTTCTCAAGCACAAAAACCTACAGAGCACACAAGCAACACTACTGCAGTTCTAGACATAGAGATGGGTAAGGAGGATTCCTTCAAATTATTCTCTGTTCTGTTGTGATCCTGGGATGTCCTTTTGGGAACGTTAGTTAAGAATTTCCGGGTCTGTTTTAAGGAATTTTGTACAATTTTGGCCAGAAAGCAAAGAAGTGTTGAAACCTCTGGCAGAAATTGTAAAGGCCTAACCAAAGTTTTTTGTAAAATAAAACAATGAAAACCGTCGTCCTAAAAAAAAAGGTATGGGTACAGCCTTAATATCCTTTGAAGACTGTTCTCCAGATTCTTAGCTTTAAGTTCCCGGAAGAACTAAGCGTCCTTTTCACGTCAATCTTCAACAGAGAATCCTAGCCAGAGCATTCTCATCACACTAAAATTATTAGAAATGAACGTTATTAATTTGAATTTAAAATGAAATAGCAAAAAATAACCCGAGCGATGATTTTGGAACTACAGTCCACTACCGTCAGGAACAAAAATTAATTATTTCTTTACCTTTTTTCTTTCAGACAAATTCTCAATCATGTTTCATCAAAACCCCCTTCCCTCGTCAAGGGTGGCTCTCAGAGTCCCCCGGAGATTGCCAAGAGTCCCCCATCGGCACAACCACAAGCCTACCTAGCCCTTCCAACTAATCCCATTGTGATTGTCCCATGTTCCGTGATACGTGGTGCCAGTCTCCTTCCGGGACCACTCACGTCTCTCGCACAGAATGTCACGAATCCCGAGGCGACGTGCTTCCTGCTGCAGAACGGCTCCCTTACACCCATTGCTCAGGCACTATCAGTTCAGCCGCACATTCCCAATCAGCCCCCGTCTCGTGGTCCAACACCAGCTGCGGAGAAGGATAATGGTGTTGTGGCCATTCCGGATGTGTTGCGTGTGGTGAATAAGAAGGATCATCAACAGCCACGTGATCCAACAATTCCTCTTGATCTCTCAGTTCGACGGATGACAACTGCACGAGAACGATCGCAGTCCTTCTCCTCTGTAACTTCGGCGGATGCCAATAGTCGCCCTGATGTTGATGTGAGTGCTGAAGGGAAGGAAAATGTCTCCGTGGGCAGTGATTCTCTCACCCCTGAACAAATAGTCTGTGCCCCATCTCTTCCGGGTAGCCCCCCATTGACTCCATCGCCAAAACGACGCTCCAACAGCCCCCGCGGTGGTAGTATCTCAGTTTCACCCAATTCCATCCTTATGCGCCCCCTTTTGCCGGCTGAACTCACGCCCCAGGTGCTTGTTCGACTGAATAGTGAGGCTGTCCTGCCGCCCCTTGTCCCGGGGCCTAGTCCTGGTGCCCCACCTGCAACAGCTACCCCTCTTCCGCCACAAATATTCGTCAAACAGGGTGTGTCAAAGTGCAAGGAGTGCAACATTGTCTTCTGCAAGTATGAGAATTACTTGGCACACAAGAAGCACTACTGCTCAGCACGGAATCTCGATGATCCCGAGGGGGCTAAAGTGAGCCCACCCGTTAGCCCAACAGCCACGAGTCCCCTTGCAGCTGCAGGACAGCAAGCAATTCCCGTGGCAGGTGGTGGGTTAGCCTATCAGCAACTAATCTGTGCTGCATGCGGAATTAAATTCACCTCCCTGGACAATTTGAGTGCCCACCAAATGTACTATTGCCCCAAGAGGGTGGAACTTGCGGTTCAGGTGAGTTTTAGACAAGAAAAAAATATCAAATAATTCTGTAATTTAGCTCAGGAAGTCAAGTACTTTGTAATTGTTATTTATATTCTCAATTTATTTATTCAATATAACATTAACGTACTCCAGTCAAATATTTACTTATCACACTCTGCAGCCCATTGGCCTTATCACTCAAACAAAAAACGAGTCATTCAGCAATGTGACTAAGCCCTTACTATCTCGTGAAAAGCCAAATATATGCAATTTTCTGATAAACTTTATTTTTTTATGATCGTCATACGAGCTTTTTCGTGTTATCAGGCCGCATGATTGCAAATCTAGACAATCAGGGCGACGAATTATATATTTTCTTTTGCGATTTATCACAGATTAAATAATCAGTTTTTCTTTTTTTTTAACCTTCACACAGCAATCGCTGATCCAGAAAGATCGCTGTGGGAAGTGCAAGATCAGTCATGATCCCAACATTCCGTGCCCTCCGACGCATGCTGGTGGCTCCCTGGGCACCGGTGGGGGCTACAAATGCCCCATTTGTGACGTCGTGAGTACCAATGCGGCTGAATCACGACGCCACATGGAAACCCATGGGGGTGTTAAGGCCTTCCGGTGCTCCATTTGTCGCTACAAAGGGAACACCCTGCGTGGGATGCGTACCCACATCCGGATGCATTTTGAGAAGAAAACAACGGACTTTAATGAGGAAAACTACATAACGTGCATCCTCGAGGAGGATGGTGTGGAAATTCCGCCGGCGGCACAAATTAATCCCGAAGCATTGCAGCCGCAGATGCACTCATGCGATCTCTGCAACTACTCATCCAGCTACAAAGGCAACGTGGTGAGTTGAGGGTTCAATTCTCACATGAAAAAAGCTCCTTAAAAGCTTTCGAAAAGCTTCTAGAAGAGAAAATTAATTTTCCGGTGATTTTTCTTGCAGGTGAGGCATATAAAGTTGGTACATTCACAACCAAATAACCAATCGTGCTCCCCAAGTATCGGTGAGGGTGGTGAGAGTCTCATTCACAATGGCACCAGCAGCAGCGGCGGAGATCTCTCTGGGGCATCCATCAAGATCTCCGTGCAACCTGCTCACCCTTCGCGGCCATCGAGGTGAGTTTTTAACACTTTTAAGGACTTTTACAAAATTCCAGGGGGGGGGGCAAAATGTAGTAAAAATAAAAATAATAATTGAGGGTCACTTTGAGGTCAAAAAGAGACATCTTCCGACTTTGAAAGGAGTTCATGCAGTTAACTTGGGGAAACCTTTCATCATGCAGTTAATATGGGCTAAGTACCTAATTCGAGAAAACGGAGAAAACAATTTTGACCCACCCAGTCATGTAGGTAATTAAAAAGCCCGATCCGATCACAGAGAAAAGAGCCAATAAAATTTCGTAAAAAAATAAAAAAAAATAAATTGGCGGCCATTTGCCAATTTGTCCCGTTCAATGCATCAAGCATATGCTTCAAAACTGGTGAGTGGATCTTGATCCATATCAACTGCATGAACTCCTTTTCGATTTTTCGCCCTTTTTCCAACGATCCTTAAAGGGGTAAAAAGGTTTAAAAAAAAAAGCCTTCGAATTGATTTAATTTATGGCATTTTTATTTGGCCTTTAAATGCATTTTTTTACAAATTTTTTTCTATTTTTCTTATTTATTTATTTTAAATTTCAAGGGGGAGTTTATCTGGGAATATTTTGATTTTTTTGACGAATTATTTCCGAGATAAAAATTCTTTAAAAAAATAATAATTTCCATTTAGATAAATAATCAATTCTCTAAGATTTTCTTAATTATTCTGCAGCAACTTGAAGTTTGTACACTTTTTAAATAAAATTTTCTTCCCGGAAGAGTTTGATGTGTTCCCGGAAAGTGTCAAAAGTGGCTGAAAGTTGTGCAGGCATCCTTCCCATTGCTTCAGGCAGTTTCTAAGGAATCTTAGGAACCTCCTTTTCAACACCCGGCTGATCCTTGATGTCATCTTCAGATCAAAATCTGAATTTACAAAAATGCTTCACGCAATCGCAAAGGGGACTTCCTAAATGGACCGATTTTGACCCCTAAATGGGAAGAATGCCTGCAGAACTTTCAGCTACTTATGCCATTTTCCGGGAACACATCAAACCGTTCCGGGAAGAAAAGATTCTTCGAAAAGTGTACAAACTTCAAGTTTCTTTATTCTGCGTTTATTTAGTCTTTTTTTCTTTTAATTTCCACACTATTCTTATTATTTTAACAAAGTTTATCAGTTCTTTTCGATTTTTTCATTAGAATTTCCCCGAATTTCTGAATAATATCACTATTTTCCACGAATATTATCGAATTAATATGAATATTTATTTTAATAATTAAATATTCTGAATAATTCTTCCAATGTTCCGAATAATCGCCTTTTATTCACAGATAAATCCCCCTCCCTTGATTCACTCCCAAAGCCCTAAAAAGCTCAAAGAAACTTATTCAATGAAAATATTTTACAAGAAATCTTACAAATATGTAAATCACACGAGAAAATTCATTAAAAAATTTTGGAAAAATTATTATTTCTTTTTGTAATTCATTAATACTTTACAAAAATTAAAAAAATTATATTGAAAAAAAAAAAGATGTGGAGACAAAAAAAAGAAAATATTTTTTCTACCTTCCAGCCATGTTTCTGTGTCGGTAAAAATTGAACCTGAGCAGGATTTCAGCAAGGCTGACACTGAACCGGAGCTTGTGATTGACGACAGTGACGTTGTGGTGAAAGTGGAGGCAACAGAGCGCTCTGAGACCCCACTGGGACCTCCACCATCGCGAAAAACTCCTTCGCCGGACGATTCAATGCTCACAGGTGGGCCAAAGTACTGCAAAACGTGCGACATTCGCTTCAACTACCTTAACACCTTCATTGCCCACAAGAAGTTCTACTGCAAGGGTGTCCCCGTGGACGCCATGCTCCCCGACAGAATAGCCGATGTGACGGCAAATAATAGCGCCAGCCCCAAGAGATCCCCAACATCTCCTGCTCCAGCTGTTGTCACAACATCAGTCCTCTAAACAGAGGCAACAACACACAAAAAGAAATTCCAAATTTGTGAGCTCTTCTCGTACGCGCTCAGACAGTGGCCAGTTGTATACGATTTATAAAAACAAAAAGAGAACTAGAAACTCACCCTTCTCCTCCTCCCTTCTGATGAGCCTAATTGTCTAGATGACTGTTTTCGTGCATACTCCACCCCCTCCGACTCTCTCTCACTCTCTCGAACTCCTTTAAAATAGCAAATAGAATGGAAAAACAAATAAAATTAAAATAATATATCACATCAAATACTAAAAAAAAATATTCAATCTTGTAAACGATAGTTTAATGCAAAAGAAAAATGTGAATTTAGTGAAATGCAGAAGAATCTAACTACATAAAAATCCGCTTATTGCCATAATTCCGCGCAGGTATAAAAAAAAAGCATTGAAACCCTTAAGAAAAACAGATTTATAGAAAAGAAAAAGCTTCATGTTAGACATTGCAAGTTTAAAGGAACAGAAAAAATAGCCATAAATAGAAGAAATATTCAGCTTAATTGTCCCTCAAAAAAGAGAATTTATTCTCTTCTTTAAAATGATCCAAAAATAAACCACAGGGTGTCTCATTGAAATTGCTTAATTAATTCTTTGCCTCCAAGACAGGATTCAAATACACGTTTATTAAAAAAAAATAAAAAGCTTTCAATGACTATTTTTTTGAGTTATTTAGTGATTTACTTTACGTACACTACTCGTCAAAAGTTTCCGGTCAAGCACAAATAAAACTATTGTATTATTTTGTCTAAATCTTTTTTTTCAGAGTCAGAGGACATAATTAGCTATAATTTGAATCCAAGTTTAAGAAATAATAATCCTACACACTAAAAATTTTCACCGTAAATTTTACGAAATAGGCATTTTACGGTGAATGTCTTACTTTTCTTTTTATTTGTACTAAAATTTTAGTTACATTAATTTTACAAAAGTTTGCGAGAAAACCTAAATTTCTTAGTTTTTTTTTTAACGAAATTTTAGTAAACTATATGAGTTCATCGTACATTTCTATTAAATTTTGTTATTTTTAAATATATTTTTAAGTTTACAGGTAATTTATGTTCAAAAATTAAACTAAAATTTTGTTTTATTTTACTAAATTTTTACGTAATGATAAAAAAATTAAGAAAATTAGGTTGTATTAGTAAAAAAAAAAATTCAACTATAACTTTTAGTAAAAGAAAACTAGGAGATTTCTTTAATTTAACTATACTTTTAGGAAATTCTCTGGTTTTACGTTTAAAAATTTAAAAGAGAAATTTTCCCGTAAAAGTACATTTATGGTGAATTTAGTACCAAATTAACTAAAATTATTTTTAGTGTGTTGAAAGCCTATAAATAACGATTTGACCGATTTAAAAAAAAATTGCCAATTTTTGGTGGGTTTTTGAAAATCGGTTAACCACAGTCGGAAAGCTTTGATGTGTAGTGAAAAAGGAAATCCTCCCTTTATTAAAAATCATATTTTCCTGTCGAAATGTAAAGGAAAAACGACAAAAACCCGAAAGAAAATTATTTTCTGAATCAATTTTAAATTATTATTCAGATTAAAAATAACTTTCATTTTATTTTATTAAAATTAAAAATTAAAGCTACAAAAAATTACAAATTTTGCTCTTATTTTTAGACACCCTGTGCACTACTTATAAATGTATCTTCAGAACTCCATGCGGAGGAAAAACTTTCAACTAAATTTTATTTTGTAAATATTTTTAATAAAACTTCCATAAAATGAAACCTTTCTAAAGAAAATCTTTCAAAAAAAAAAAAAGAAAATGAAAAATTTGGTGAAAAAATGTGAGAAAATGGATTATGGCTAAATCTGTGAATGAATTCAGAGGGCTGCAAAAAATTAATAAACTTCCGTATACGGTTTAATAAGAAAGAAAAAAAGTATAATTAGATTAACTAAAAACAATGTAAAAGATGAACGTAATTTTGTTCTATTTTTGAGAAAAAAATTATTTTTTTCGAATCAAAAAGAAACGTGCAATAATGTGTCCAAGGATCGTGCACACATTTTCTTTCCTTCTCATTTAAGGATTTAAACACTAAAAAAAAGAGAAAACATTATCATGTAGTCTTCGAAAAAAAAATCTTTCTTCTTAATTAATTCTTCTAAAAAATATTATAAATTCTTCGACGTATTAAGCCAAAGTTGATTGCATATAAAAGTAATTAAAAAAAACTGAAAGAATATGATTTATTTTTTTCTCCCAAATGCTGTATATATCTAGATATTATACCTACATATACATTGTATACATTTTATTATCAAGAATTTAATGCTGTATAACCGAGTAAATCTGATTGAAATGCATTTAATAGTTTAACACCAATTAAAAAAAAAAAGAAATAATATTTTTTATTTCTCTGTGAATTGATACGATGTGTAAAACCACGATTTTTTTATTAATTTTAATTTTAAAAAAAACACTCGAATTTGTTGTTAGTTTTTTTAGTCTTTAAGGAATACAACCTATTAAAAAATTGGATGATGAAGAAAATATTGTAATTGCAAATAATGGAATATGAATTACATTATATATATAAAAAAAATAGCGCAAGATGATAAGAAATGACAATAAATTATTTATTTGCAAAAATCAATTGAAAATCTTTTTCTCTTCAAAAATTTCTTTAATTTCTTCTCAATTTTCTTCTCCTTTTCGAAGTCTTTTGTGATTTTTTTGGGGTCAAGATTCCGTTAAAAATCTTTTCTCAAAATTCGTTAGTTTGAAGAGTTTTGGTAAATCAATGAAATATCTTTTAAAATTTTAACACTTCCTATATTTCTTTGTTTGTTTTTCTTTTTTTAAAGAAAAATTACTTTTCCAGGGCTCTTTAAAAATATTTCTAACTGATTTTATGAACAACAAATACTTTTTTTTTTCTTTTAATAAGGACAAAAAATCTATTTCAAAACATCAACAGTCAAAATCTTAGAAAATAAAATAAAAGATTTTTTACAGAATCCAACCACTTAACTTTTTTTAAGATTCATTTTTATGTAGAATTAAAAAAAAACTTATTTTACTGCATTTTCATAAAAAGGGATTATTTAACCCTCATTAACTCATGACGTAGGACTGTTGATTTTTGATATTTTTCTAGTCTAGTCGTTCACGAGATATTAATCTTCCGGAAAAAATATTTTTTTGTGCTCTAACAGATCCCCTTTTAAGAATTTCTTTTAACCTCAGACATGTTCAAATTCACCTCAGACTTAAGATGAAATAAAGTAAGATTTTAGTCTCAAAACAATCAGAATTATTTACAATTTCCTATAATTAAATGTCCGGAATTTAACATTAAAGCTCCCGAATCAAAAATCAACCAAAAACAAATGAAAATGGTTATGAAAGAACAGAAAAATCTCATTCTTCTTGAAAGATATCCTTTTCCAATAATTAAAAGAGAATTTAGGATTAATCAAGACTCTAAAAGAACACTCCCGGTCAAAATATTTGGAAATGAATATTATTGATAATAGAAATTATCAAGTTTTTGGTTAGAAAACTTATAATAAGCAAAAAATTTTAAATAAATTTCTGTATTTGCCCAATTCTTATTCCTTTTTCAAGATTTATAAAATAAATAATTAAGGAAATAAACTCAATAAACTCCCAGAAAATAAATTATAAAATCAAGAAATAAATTCCAAATTTAAGGAGCCTCTTGCTTGGGACACCTTGTGCTTAGAATATCAGGAATTTCCTTCAATTTATCCAAAGAAAATTTCCTTTAATTTTAAGGAAGTTAATAAAATAAATTAATTCAATTGATTCTTATGAGTTTCAACACTAAAAAAAACCGAAAGAAGTCAGTTTGAATTTTCAAACATTACGGAGGGGAATTTTATGGGAAGTTATAGCGCGGAATTTGCTGGCAATGAATGCTAGCACAAGCGCACTGGCACGATGTGCCTCCACATGATTCTGACACTTACCTCACACACACAGCATTATCACCAAGGTCTCCCACAGGTATTATTTTGACGCGCCTCATCAGGAGAGAGACGCTCGCTCATTCGTTACTCAGGAGACGCCACAGACGGTCGCGTGTGGGTCCTGTACACGGAAGTTCCGGGGAAGATGTTGCGAAATCCCTCAGCGGAGAGGAATCGCGGTCCCATCCTCGACGTCCTCAAGCGTGAATTCATCGCCGCGGGTTCATGTGTGCGCGTGCTGGAGATTGCTTCGGGCACGGGGCAGCATGTTGTGCACTTTGCCCGTGAATTCCCCCACATTGAATTCCAACCCACGGAGATCTCGGAGAATTTGCTGCAATCAATTGGGGCATTTGCACAGCACAGCGGCATGCGGAATATCCATCCACCCGTGCCCGTGGACATCACACGACCGTGCGAATCGTGGTCGCATGATTTATTCAGTGGCACCCTCCGGAGCAAGAGCATCGACTACATCATCAACATCAACATGATACACATCACACCAATCGAAGCCACCGAAGGACTCTTCAGGAACTCATCGCGCCTCCTCCGCGCAGGTGGCCTTCTCGTTACGTACGGCCCATACGGGGAGAACGGCGTCATCGAGCCCGAGAGCAATGTCAACTTCGACCGAATGCTAAGGTCACAGGACCCAAGGTGGGGTATCAAGGACCTCGTGGCCCTGCAGAAGCTCGCCAACAACTTTCGCATCGCCCTCGTGCGCCAATACGCCATGCCATCCAATAATCGATGCGTCATCTGGCAGAAGGTTGATTAAGCCGTCCATCCTTTACATTATTACAACTTGTCTCCACATCTCCACCTCCACCACCACCGCCGCCGCCCCAAACCTCCCCTCAGCTCTGCAATTTATCGCCTAAAAAGGACACAAACACGGAGAGAGAGAAAAAAATCATTTTGATGGGAATTTGGACAGAATTTAAGGCAATTTCAGCAGAGTTGGGGAATTTTTGGGAGAACTTATTTTCCTTCTTTCTCTCTCCCTCTCTCTAGATAAAGATCTGAGATATCAGCATTGCCCACAGGGATATTAACAAAGGAATTAAGAAGTTTAAATTCAAAAGGTTGCGTGGATCATTAACCCTTTCGCGTACATTGAGAAATTCATAGACCTAAACATTTTATTTTCCCAAATTTCTATCAATTTTATTGTTTTTTTCCGTGTTAAAGTGGAATTTAATTCACGCAGAAGAGGCCAAAGGAGACGTTTTGCCTGCGAAATATCCTCTGATTAATCATATAATAAATATCGTGATAACAAAGAGCTCATGATTTAACAAGGGGTATGTATCTGAATGAAAATCTTCGAATTATTTGTCAAAATTCGGATGATTCAGAAAAATTCGTCAAGATTCGGATTGTTTTTCTAGAAAATCAGAGCTAATCATTAAGATTCGGTCTTTTTTCCTGTCATAAAAGATTCAGACTATTCGTCAAAATTCAGATGATTCTCTACGATTCGCCAGTATTCAAATTATTCGTCGAGATTCGGATGATTCGCTAAAATAATCAAAATATTCAACAGATACACACCCCTTATGTTTCAATTTTTCACGTGGACGCGGAAGGGTTAATTAATTCAACAGTTGTAAAAAAAGAAGAGTTGAAGAAAAAGTTCTTAAAAATTCTAGGGATAAAGAAATCAAAGAAATCATCAAAAATTGAAGAAATTCTTGAAGAATTTAACCAATTCGCGATAATAAATTGTGAGTAAAATCATTCTCATTTTTTTTTAAACAAATTTTCTTTCAATTTTTAAGTCAAAAGTTCTTTAAAATTCAATCACAATTTAAGAATAAAATCCCTTTGAATTTAAACTTCAATAAAATCCTTCTTTTTTTATTAATATTTTATTCCCGAGATCTCGGAAGGAATTAATGTTATTTGTATTGCACATTGTGAAATACATATTTTATTTAAGCACGCGATCGTACGTAGTTTTATTAAATAAATTGTATTTATAATTAATATTTAGAACTCAATTATTCTTACATAAAAGCCTTTCCTTTTATTTACTTATTTTTGTTTTTTTTTCGAATAAAAATTGATTGTTTTTTTTTAGAATATCAATTTTGTAAAAGATAAATTATTAAAAAAAAAACTTCCAGAAATCGGTTAACCCAAATATGTCCACTTAATACGAAAGAACCTTTAAAAGATGTTTGTGTTGCCTTTACGATTTTATTTAAACTAAATTTAATTTAAACGTTCGTTGTTAAGAAGAATTAAAAAATCAAGTTTGAAAAGGATTTTTTTTCTATTCTATTCATACTTTTTAAACGATCCTTATGTTAATTGCACCATAAGAGCCCTCACTAATTCAAAAAGTTAAGACAGGGTGATCATACAATTTTTTTTAATTCCTGAAATAATTCGGAGTCATATTTCTCAATTAATATTTTTTAAAAATCAATTAATTTCCTAAGAAAACATTAACAGCGATTCATAACCTCAATTTAGCCTTAAAACGTTCAACCATCAAACATTAAAAAATAATAATCTAAAAAATTTCAAAAACCTTTTAAATTCACGAGTTGATTTAAATTTTCTAAGCGAGAAAGAAGAATTAAATTTAATAAAATTTATTTAATTATTTTATTTAATTTGTGTTCATCCAATGGACACATTTGGGTTAACATTCAGTGAAAAAAATGACGAATTGTTATATTAATTGTAGTAAAAATAATATATTAGCTTGCACCGCAATAAAATCTTCAAGAGACGTCCTGTTAAATTTTCTCCCCACTTTTTACGATGTGCAATTTTAACGGGAATTTTAAGGAAAAATTTATATATTTTTCTACTTAAATTAAAATCATAAGTAAAAATCATTCTAAAGGAGTTTATGTAAATTTAAATAACTTTGAAAAATAAAGGTTTTAGGGATAATTTTTAATAAATCTGTATCTGAGTGTGCAAAATTTTTGCTTCGAAATAAACTTAAATTAAATTAAAAACTTTTTTTCTTTACGAAAGTCTTTTTTTGCGGGAAAAGTTTTTCAATTTCCACGAAAAAAATCTTTTCTTTCAGAAATTATCAGAAAGAAAATTATTTTTTCCTCAAAAAATTAGTTTTCTTTAGTAGGAAAATCTTTTCATTTTTTAACAGAAATGTGTTTTCTTAAAGATTTTTTTTTCTTTGAAGGAAAAATTATTTTTGCCCTAAAATATATTTTTTTTAATTTGCAAAAAAAATCCCTAATTTATCATTTTAAATTAAAGAAAAGACTTTAAAAAATAATGCAACAAAGGTACTTACTTTTATAGTCAGCTAGTGCTTGTGCCAGGTACAATTCCATTTGTACTTTTGTATGAAGCTCCATGTCGGACTTTTTGTAGATCTCCCTGAGAACAGTGTTGAACAGAATGGACTTTTCAATGGCCCTCAACCCATCGTCCCCATTGAAACTATATTGCTGAATTAGATCGCTGTCTATTAGCTTGTGGAAGTATCCATCTGAATGGGATTTCATCCAATTTGAGCAGATTGAAATCTAAAAATTAAAAGAATTCAAAAAAGTTCAAAAAACTGATTTTTTCTTTAAGGAAAATCTGGTCTGGAAAACTCACCAGACAATCAACAAAAGGCTTCCGTTGCAGCTTCAACTCAAACAGTGCCAAGTTTATCTCATTCACAGGCAGGATTCGCTTAAAGAAGCCCTCGGGTGTCTCAAATTCATCCCGAATTGCTTCGAGAATGTGAAATCTCTTAATATCCTTGAAGACAACCTGAATAACATCCCTGTAGAAGGGAGTCTTTGCAAAGTTCTCCAACTCAGACTGATTCAAACTATTTATCCAACTTGGAGAGAACATTTGACTGAACACACCATTCCCTGACTTTTGTCGGAGCTCCGTAAAGTGTTGAACCTACGAGGAAAAGCTGTTAAAATTGGTCTAGAAGGGGAAGAAAAGAAGGGACGTCGTACCATCTTGGTTTTGATGTGCGGAACGTAGGACTCAACCGTTTTGAGATCATCCTTGTTTGCAATTGGAAATAAACCGGCAACATCCTGAGCTGCCGCTTTCTCCTGCACAGAATCAATAATTCCCTTGAGAACACTCATATTCGACCCATACGCCCTAGCTGAGAGAATACTGCACAGCATTGTACCCTGAAAACGAAGCGTATCAGCCGTTCCGTGCCAGGTAAAGTACCTCAGAGCATCCTCATTTATTATATCCCTCAAGAGAGCTGTCTTGTCATCACAATTGCTGCACAGAAGGCTCTAAAGAAAGGAAAATTCTTTTCAAAAATCCCCTTAAAAATTAACCGAACACTTAACGTACAAAGTAAGTCGCAAAATTGTTGTCCGTTAGCATGGATTCCATCAGGAGGAACTCCTCTTTTGACTTTATCGGCAGTATCTGGTCAAATCCATTTCTATTCGCTGCATCATCTTCACTTTCACACACTACCGCTGTTCCATCATTATTGTCTTTTGCCCTCTTCACCATTTCCGAACTATTTTGGGCATTTTGAGTCTCCTGAGGAGCTTGTGTGGTCTGAGAATTTCTAGGATGTACCCCTGGAGCTTCTTCTGGCAAACTTTTAACGGTATTATCACTTTTTACCATTTTCTTTGGCGGAGGAATGATAACAAAGTCATTCAGGGATTTATACGACCGAGAATTCTCCTGTGCAGGACTCTTTTGGGCCTTGCTGAGTCTCTTGAAGGCCTTCCGCATCATTTCATCGTATGACGGCCACGCAACACTCGTTAGTTCTGATTTAAATTAAATTCATTATATTAGCCGAGAAAATTAGGAATTCGAGGAAGGAAGCTAAAAATCTGCCTAAGTTTTCTAGAAATGTTCTAAATCATGTAATTTACAGGCCCGGAATTTTAGGGACATCAAAGAAAGCGAATTGTCTGGTCCGGAAATTTAGGAGTTTAGGGAAAGAGAATAATTTTGAGCCTAGAAAAATCAAGGATATCTAAAAAATGCATTTTCTAGCTAGAAATTTTTTAGGGACTTCAAGTAAAATTAGGAAGTTTCTGGCCAAGAAATTCAGGAACTTCAGGAACTTCAAGAAAAAGAATTTTTTAGCCAGAGCTTTCAGGAACTTCAAGACAGTGAGCAACTTTTTGCTCAGAAAATTCAGGGATGTCTAGGAATGGAGATTTATAACTAGAAATTTCAGGAACTTGAAGATGTTTAGATGTCTGGAAAAGTCATTTTCTAGCTAGAATTTTTTTAAGGACTTCAAGTAAAATAAGAAATTTTTTGACCCACAGAAATTCACGAACTTTAAAAAAAAAGAATTTAGTCAGAGCTTTCTGGAACTTCGGGAAAGCAAGCAATATTTTGTTCAGAAAATTCTGGGATGTCTAGGAATGGAGATTTCTGACGAGAAACTTCAGGAAAGTGAAAACGGTTTTGGCAAAACAAGTCAGGGACAACAAGAAAGAGAATTTTCTAGCCAGAACTTTCAAGAACGTCAGAAAAGCGAGCAGTTTTTCGCTTAGAAAATTCAAGGATATCTAGGAATGAAGATTTCGGACCAGAAACTTCAGGAAAATGAAGTATTATCCGGCCAGAAAATCCAGGAACTTCACGAAAAAGAATTTTCTTATTCAGAAAAATCATGGATGTCTAGAAAATGCATTTTCTGGCTAGAAATATTTTAGGGACTTCAAGAAAAACCATTTTCTAGCTAGAAATTTCAGAAACTTCTCTCAAATCATTCCAAAATTCCCACAAAATAAATTATCAATCCAGGACTATTTTCTCAATGACAATTCTGCTAAAACAATGATGAAAAACAAGAAATTAACTTACTGAAAATCACATCTCTGAAGAGGCAGTAAACCTTCAGGGAAGTTTCTTCATTGTCATCCCATGAGCTTATACCTATTAAGTCCACCTCAAGGATATTTTCCAGGGGAATTTCCTGCACTACTTCCCCTTGTCTGTGAAGCAAATCCCCAAGAATTCTTTCCTAAAATACATTTTAATTACATGCTCAATAAAAAAATAAAAAAAAATCTTCCCAGAATTTTAATTCAAAGATCTTACAATTTCATTCCTAAATCCTTCATCCTTTAGATTTTCATCCACCAGGAGGAGTTGAGTTTTATTTGCCAGCGGAAAAACTACCTCCACAAATTGTCTCCTTCGTTTCTTCCCATCCGGATGGGAATCTCCCTCCGGAAGATGCATTTGGGCACCTTTGCGCTTTGCCACGGCATTGTTGTGATGCTTATGGAGGATTGCAGCGAATTCAGGTTCTTCCAACTTTGAGAATTCCCTGAGAATCTCCCCAAAGAGCCTTGTGTCCATCAAAGAGAGCGTCGTGGGGCTTCCACGGGCACTGAATTTACCCAGAATCTCATCCCCAATAAAATGCGTTAATTTGAATTTTTTCTCTCGCATTAGAACAATTCGGCATGCATTGGAGATTTGCCTGAAGAAATCTTCGTACTCGAGACTCCTTTCGAGCTCATCAAATGCCTGAATCGTTGTTAGTGGGAAGAATGCCCTGAAGGAGCCATTTGGACTCTTTGGAAGCTCAACAGTTCGCCCCATTTCAATGCGAAGCTGAAGGAGTTCACTGTAGTTGGCTCTTCTCAGCTCTAAGGCACTTTTGAGAGCTCTAAATTCCATCTTTACCATCCTAATGAATGATCTGGGTGGCAGGGAAAGGATCACGGGGAGAAAGTCCTTCATTAGGCACCCACTGAATAAATCTCTCTCATCCACATTGACTAGAAAATCCTCCGTGAGGATGTCTTTTATGGAAAATTTGCGATTATGATAGAATTCATCGAGGATTTGTTGCTAAAAGAAAAAAGGGGAAAAGTGTCCTTTTAAGGGGATGATGGGGAAAGCCTTGAAAGTAATCCTCACCAATGAGAATCTAAAGTGATCATCCTGGAGTTTAATATTGATTGATCGGAGATCTTTTAATGAACGCAAAGGGAAATATTTGGCAACTTTCTCCTCAAGATCCTCATCAGAGGAAGCTCCCCGTTCTGCATCCGCTGCAACCTTAGTGAGTGAAACAAAATTCCCAGCATCTGTAAAAAACGTCGCCTTGGCCTTCCCTTCAGCCTGGCCATTCCACAGAATTTCCCTCAATTTCCGAGGAATTCCCTGCTCAGCTAAATCCTCCTTCCGGATCATCACAACCTTTCGATGCGTGAGGATTTTGTTGACCCTTTCAGCGGCCTCGTCTGACGCCTCATGGCTGGCGGTGCTACTGCCCTTCCCGAAGGTCCTTTCTGCCGCGCAGTCAATTTGATGCGCAACCTCCACCTCGTAGTCCACGCGCCTCATTTCGAGGGCAGCTGTTAGTGGGCAAGGGCAGGGTAATTTGTCGTTGCTTTATTCTTATTATTAAATTGATTTACTCACCGCACAGGGTGTGGTTGAAGAAGGTAAAACGGAATAAATCGCTCTTCTTGCATTCCCCATTTAACGAATAATTCGCCAAGAAATCATCCAGAACAATACTCTTCAGGGATTTATCTTTCTTATACAGATCCTTGCAGTATGATATCTGCGCGCATTAAGTTAGAGGAAAAACTTTTATTTCTTTGTTGGGAAAACTTGAGAATTTTTAGAGGCTTTGAGTACAGAAGGGGTCAATTGAAGTGATTTTTTTTTAAAAATATTTTTTGTTGAGATTTGTTAAGACTTTTTGAATATTTTTCGCTTTAAAACTTGTCTAAAAAAATTATTTTTTACCAGAATTTTAATTTAAAAAACTTCACCAAATTAATTAACAACTAAAAGTCAATCATAACGCGTCCAGTTATAAGAGTTGGTGTCCCACAACGTGAAATAGTTTGTTTGTGCGTCAAAATTGATTTTTGAGCAATACTATTAGGGAAACATGGCCCAATTCCGACCTCCTTCGACCTTTTTTCAAACCGCTTTTACTTAAAACCGATAAAACCTTTAATGTTTGTAGGACGATATTCCTACATGGGCTAATAATTACCCTTATTTAGAGAGCTAACGGGTCCCGAACTGAATCGGACGAGGGCTACTGATACCTATGAGTGCCTGATGAGCGGCATAGAGCTAACGACTCATCTCACTCTTTCACCCAGAGCAGTCCAACCCTTGACACACATAGTGCCACAGCTCAACATATAATACGGTAGAAGGGTTTCTCTACCGGGGCACATAGCATTGTTCTACATGTTGTAAGTTATTGGAGTAAAAAGAGCATTAATCCTTTAACGTCCAACGTGAAACATAAAAACATTGAAACATGCGCTCTTTTATCGTGATTTTTATTCTATGAATTTTTTTAGAAAACTTTTCTCACTCAGAACGTCTTCTTTGGCCCCTTATGCGTGAATTTGATGCATTTCTAACATGGAAAAACAATTACATTCATAAATAATTGAAAAAATAAAATGTTTCACGTTTGGGTCAGCGTATGACCCAAAAAACCTTAAAGGGTTAAATGGGCTTTAAAATGATACCTTTAAGACTATTTTTCTCTTTATTTTATACCATTTTTTTTTCTCATTCTGCGCGGACTATTGAAGGTCGGAATTGGGCCACGTTCCCCTAGGAAAAATTGATTTTTTTGTGAAATTCATCAATTTGAAAGATGAAAATGCTCATATCTCTGGTTCTATTAAACTTACAGAAATTTCCTGACTAGTTCTGAAAAGATCTTGAAACAAGCTATAATCTGAGGTAACTTTTGATAATTTTCAAGATCATCTCCAGAACACAAAATGGCGGCTTTTTGTTTTACCAAAACAGTTTTTTTTTAAATTTTTTGTACTCAAGAAATGGTTCTAGATGTTTAGGATATTCTAGAAAGTTGTAGAGAATTGCAAGACCTTCAATTTGATACCAATTTGAGCAAAATCGGATAAGCCGTTCAAGAGATATGGTTCTTAGAACTTTTCAAATTCAAGAATTTTTCAAATAGCTATATCTCCTAAACGGCAACATAGATTTTCTTCATTTTCGGGCTGGTGAAAGATATTGAGTCCAGCTACAACATATCAAAATTTAAAGGAAATCTATGATCGGGATTCGAAGATATTGCCCCCTTAAAGTTAGGCAATATTTGTTTTTGACTTTAGCACCTCTTGCGGATGTTTTTGGAACTTGGAATGTTCTAGACAGTTGTAGGGCTTCTTGAAACCTTTCATTTGAACTTGAGTTGGTCAAAATCGGTCAATCCGTTCTCGAGTTATATCGAAAAAACATTTTTTGCTTTAGGCCGCCATATTTGCTAAACGGCTTGACCGATTTTCAAGTATGAATTATCGATGAAAACGTCTCACTGAGCCCTACAACATACTAAAATTTCAGACCTCTAGCTACAAGGGAAGTGATTGACGGCAGTTCAAAATGGCGGACGGCGGCCATCTTGGATTTTGAAAATGCGAAAAAATGAAATTTTACACCCACATTTCTATAGAAAACTTCAAACCGGAAGTTTCTATCTGTTACCATTCTCGAGCTATAAGGCAAAGTTTGGGCGACCGGCCGGCCGGATCAAATATATAACGTGCTCATACCAAGTTTGAGCCCGATCTGAGGTGGTCGTTTTTTCGGACGATTACAATACTTGGTTTTGGCCACGAAGTGGAACACCAACTAATTGTGTTTCAATTCTTTTTCCATGCACTGTAGGAACGATCAAATATAATAAATCAAATAATTTATGCAGCAATGCAGGTCTGTGCCAAAAACCTTCTGCTTCGTTGCACAGATCATGAGTTCACCGAAATAATTCCTGTCTGGATCTCAAAATAACCACAAAAACAATGAGGGCACTCACCACAACTTCCTGGACTATTCTGTACTGAAGAATCTCCTCGAGTTTCGTCAAGCTATCAATGCTGGCGATGGGGAAGTAGATTTTGGGATCCACCTCGTGCTTCCGGAGGCACGTGTAGGCTTCAATTTTCTTCTGGAAAATCTCAATGTCGGAGATTCGCTGCGAAATATCCGACACAACGTAGGCAAAGTGCTGGAATTGCGATTCAGCACGAATTGTATTGAGCGTGCAGACGTCACTATTTTGTGATCTAGCCTGTGCCAGAGTTAGGCACGTGTGAACAAAATTGGCGTAGTCTGTGAATCCCATCCCAAGGGCATCTGCAAGCACGGAGGATTAGCATAAAGCAGCAAAAAGCTTTCCGGAAAATGCTGAACTTACTGTAAATAACGTGACCAAAGCAAATGGTGTGACGCAGGGAGATGATACAGGGCTTATTGGGCTCATCCCATGAGAAGTGCATCACAATTGAGTCATCCAGGAGATTCTTAATGGGATCCTGGATTGCTCCCTTGATAAGCAGCAACCGCAGAGATTTAGTCTGGAAGAGTATTGACTTGATTAGAAAACCAGCCGTTTATTTTGAATTCCGCGCTGTTACTCACCAAATTCTTCCTGTATGACTCATTCGTTGACATCCTCTCGAGGCTCTGAAACTCCTTCAGGCTCTTCAGGGGGAATGTCACAGTTCCCTCCAGGACATTCTCATTCTCCTCTTCCTGCGTCAGATTGAGCTCTTCTGCAACACGGCGCTGTGTCTCCAAGATCCTATTTAGCTTCTCCACAGCATCTACAGAAATACCCAATAAATACTTTGTGAGAAATCCCCAAATCAGGACCCCCACAGAGCTTCCAAACTAACCTAAAAGCTTGGAAATAGCGCTTTCATTGAAATCCAACATTTGGGGCATTTCCTCCCCACCTGCTGCATCCTCATCTCCAATTTCAATCACATTGGCACTGTCCTCAATAAATGTATACTTTACGCTCATTTCCTCTTCAGCATTTTCCATTTTTCACCGAGAAAACTCAACTTTTTCCCACGAAAAATAAATTTTTCTTGCAAAACATAAACAAATCTTCTTCTTCTTTGAAAAGAATCACATGAATGGCTCAGAACAGAAGGCCGTGACTTTTGGTTGACGTCTTCGCGAAGCAACTTTTTGGAAGCGACTTTTTTGCGAAGACATAACCTCAAAGCAACTTTTTTTTGGGCAAAAAAGTGAGAAATACGGGGAAAAAATGCATTGCAGTGCCCCCGGAGGGCTTCCCGTATGCTCTTGATGCATTTTCAGGTGAAAATTCGCACAATTCTTTTTTTTTGTCACAAAAATCTTTCGAGGCAACTTTTTGGAAGCGACTTTTTTGAGGAAACATTTTTGAGGAAACTTTTTGGAAGCGACTTTTTTGAGGAAACATTTTTGAGGAAACTTTTTGGAAGCGACTTTTGAGGAAACATTTTTGAGGAAACTTTTTGGAAGCGACTTTTTTGAGGAAACATTTTTGAGGAAACTTTTTGGAAGCGACTTTTTTGAGGAAACATTTTTGAAGAAACTTTTTGGAAGCGACTTTTTTGAGGAAACATTTTTGAGTTCGTACACTTTTTAATACACTTTTTTTCTTTCCGGAACGGTATGATATGTGCCCGGAAAGTACCATAAGGGCCTGGAATTTCAGCAGGATGACTGCCAATTGCACCAGGAAGTTTCTAAGGGATCTTAGGAACTTCCTTTTCATCACCCGGCTTTTCCTTGTGTTATCTTTGGGCCAAAATCTGAGTGTATAAAAATGTTTTACGAAATTGCAAATATGACTTCCTTCAAGTTCCTGTGCGAATTTTCGGGTGGAAATTGACTTTAGGGGCATACGGGAAGCCCTCCGGGGGCACTGCAATGCATTTTTTCCCCGTATTTCTCACTTTTTTGCCCAAAAAAAAGTTGCTTTGAGGTTATGTCTTCGCAAAAAGTCGCTTCCAAAAAGTTGCTTCGCGAAGACGTCAACCAAAAGACACGGCCTTCTGTTCTGAGCCAATGGATAATTTTATACCCGGTAATAAATTCAAGTTTCGTGTAAAATATGTATAAAATGGCAGAAGAGAAAATCCCGCCTTTTTGTGAAAATCTTTTTTTTTTTCAATTCAAAATCGTTTGATAGAAATAAAAATATCATAAAAAAAAGAAAAAATCCATATTTTATTTAATTTTTAAAATAAAGGTAATCCTTTATTGAAATATCCATCAAACAGAAATATAAATTATCCACAAATAAAGAATTTTTATAAGTATTTTTGGTATTTTTAGTTTTTTTTTCGCTTAAATTTGATACTACACTACCTAATTTTCTGCTTTGCACGGCACAAAGTACCCTAGAATTGATTTTTTTAGTGATTACTTCTCTAAGAATTATGTCTTTATACCTGAAAATATGTCTATAATTGCAACAATCTTCGTTTTTTTTTAATTTGTCTACCAATGAAATTCCTATTAAAGCATCTCAAATTCGACAAGAAAATGCACTTCTGCTAACCAATAGATATTTTCTTTCATCAAAGGTATATTTAAGGCTGACAAAATGTCCTTTTGCTCTTGATTTTACTTCTCTCGAATAAGAAAACTATAAGTTAAGTAAAGATCTTCCGCCATCTTGCTAATATCACCAATAAAAAGTGGAAAGTTGTGCAATGTGTGTGCTGCAAGTAATTGAGAAATGTTTGATTATATTATTGTTAAAAGAGAGTATTCTTTTCTTTTAAGATTTAATCGATTTTTGTCGATGGACCAGAAGCCTGATATGATGCCAGGCAGTCGCTGATGAACCGGCATACGCATTTCACGTAGTACTGCGGATGCACAATGAAGTGTTTCACATGCTCAGACTTTTCAAAGCAGATCTTCTTCACAAAAACCCCTTTACTCTGTCGATAGTCTGCAAAACTTTCAATATCCTGCAAAACAAAAGATTTATTTCAGATATATTTGAGGTTATGATCAGATTTTGAATAATAATTTACCTGATACGGAATGATGGTGTCCTCTTTGGAGTACAAGAACATCTGTGGGCATGAATGAGTAGCATTTTTGAGATTCTTCATGGGATTCCACAGAGGTGGCTCGTGGGGGTTCCAAAAACTCCTGATAACCGAATAAACATCCTCAATTAGCCACATAACGGTCAATGTGGCGGAAATGAGGAAGGAAACGAGCCAATTGAATGATCTTTCCCTGCCATAAATTGCACTAATAGCACCATAGAGGCTCGAGAAGCGACGCTCACCCGGTGCCGAGTCAAAGATCATACCCCACACCTGAACAGGTCGAGTTGAGCGTCGCATGGCATAGTTAATATGCTGATACATGTAGGCACCGCCATTTGAGAAAACATGAAAGAAAAGTGGATGCGCATCGAAGTTCATGTCGTAGATTAATTTGAGGATCTTCTCCCCGATCACCTTTAGTGATGATCTCTTCCAGAAGAGATTCTCCACAGGCGCTGTGTAGCGAACAGTTATTAATCTTTATTGAAAAAAAATGAAAGAAGTAAAAAAAAATGTTAATTAATACTTTAAAAAATGAATGATTTTGAAGTATTCAAACAACGAAAATAAGATTAATTGAGAAAATTGATTGTAATAATCGACAATTAGATGCTGTAATGATTTTTTTCTATGGAAAGCAGTTCTATTAATAAATAATTAGGCATTAACAATCAATAATCGATTGATGGTGCTGAGTGAAACACCACAGATGCAGCAAATAAACAGTTGGGGAAATGTTTGAGATTTTACCCTCGATCTTCGTAGATTTTGGAGTACTTCATAAGATATTTATCTTGGCATCCTGCCCAACCAAGTAGAAGGACAATTGGAACAGTATTTTCGTTGTGAATAAAAACATAATCTGCCTCCGATGAAGTTCCATTTTGTTCTGCACCCCCACCGCTCTTGGATGTTGGAAATTTTATAAAATACTCCAACGAATCATCCTGACTCTGACCATCATGTGCTGAGATTTGCTGATATTTACTCATTTTTTCCCTTTGCGTTGACCCACGCACTGGATTTTGCCGGTAATTTAATTCGCACCAAACACTTGAAGTTCTGAAAAATTATTTTCCAAAGATTTCACCTTCCACCCACAATTGACACGAGATTTTCACTGTGATATGGTGTCGTTTTTAAGGGTACAGAACTGTGATTCGCAACATCAGCACCACGGGATGTCCCTTAGATTAGCCTTGGTGGAGATTCAATGGGAATTTTCACCTGGAATAATTGCAAATTTCACGATGGGGGACTAACGGAGAATATGTTTGGGGCAAGATACCGCGACAAATACATCCCTGTTGGGAATCAATAGTTGCGATTGCGCATAAATGAGCATGAAAGCATGGCATGTGCCTCGTCCAGCAGAGAGATGATAAAAGAAAAATTGATGAATCATTAATAAAAAAAAAATGCTGATGATATTAATTTTAATTTAAACAAAATACTTTAATATAAATCGCAATATCTTTGTGAGAAAGAATGTTGTGGTCGCTCTGATGATGACCATGAGAGCATATAACATGCATGAATTTATGTTGAGAACGCTTTGCCGCGTAAACTTTGAGATGTAGAAAATAGTGTTATAAGCGTGAATTATTACATTTCCTATAAAATTGGTTTTGTACGCGCCTTCAGAACTTTCATGATATTAAATTTTTTACTTAAGTAAAAGATTAAAAAAATTAAATTTCAAAAATTATTTCTTTATGTTAACAAGATTTAATGTTAGGATTCTAAAGATTCTTATTCAATAAACTTCTGAAAACAATACTGTTTGATCAATTTTATATGACAAAAATTAACTAAACAAGTTAATCTCTTGAATTTTTTAATCAATATCAGTTATTTTATTCATTTTATTATTATTAGAATTACTTTAATAATGCCCTGTGAACATAAAGATTTCTTAATGGGCTATGCATTAATTTTTACAGTCATAGAAAAACGTTAGAGCGTTGCGATCGACTGGGAGTCCTAAACATTGTGAGAAATCATTCTTTTGAAACAAAATTTTTAAACTTTATTTCTACATTTTCTTCTTGTTAATTTAAAAATCTCTTATTAAGTAAATCAATATTTTTAAAGCTTTTTTGTGCTTTTTTTCCACATTAAATTAATTATTTAATGTAATTTACTGAATTTACATAATTTGCTACATTTTCCTATCACATATTTAATTAAACTCACTTTTAAAGTTTTTAAACTAACATTATATTTCCTTATTTTAAAATTAATTTTTCTAATCCCTAAGATATTTTTTTACATTTTATTACACATTTTTCTACTTACCTTTTTGATTTTACGCCACGTCTTAAGATCTTACCAATTCTTACCTTTCTTCTCTCTCACTCTTGTACATTCAAACTCACAGAGAGTATTGCTTTCTCCCTTCACGACAATACCCGAGTAATTTTCTCGTTTTGGCGAAATGAATAAGCCAACGTCGGCTGAATATTTCGTAGACAGAGATGCAGTAATACAAGATGAGTGAGTGCGAAAGAGAGCCACAGAGTCTTTGAGAAAAGGCGCCAAAGTTGTTGTCACGTTTTCAAAAAAGCTGTGACAGCTTTCCAAGCAATTTTTCCGGGGAAGAACTCACGCCGCTGTTTTCACGCGACTTTCCGCCCTTGCAGCTACGATTTGAGGTATTTTGTGCACAGCTCCATTTTCCCGAATATCCGGGCGTGCTTTCGTTGTGTTTTGTGGTGTGGAAAATTCATTTGATTAAACTCCAGCAGGCGCCCTTTGTGCGTGAAAAACGCATTTGTTTGGCAGAAAATTCACGGACATCTTTACTTTTTGGGTAAGTGTGGGGCTCATTTCTTCCTTTTTGGGGCATCGTGGCTCCTTCTGGGGCATGTTGGGGAGTCTGGGGAGGGATTTAGGGGGGAGTTTGAGAGAATTTAAAGGGGTTTTGATGGGGAATTTCGTGAAAAGCTTTAGCCGGGAAGACGCTGAGCGGCATTTTTTCCCGGAAGCGTGGCTCCATTTGGTGGAAAATCTCCTCTAAAGGTGTGTCTGTGTGTGGGGATTTATTTTTTGTTCAGCAGGAAAGAGTGAACAGTGACGCATTCACATGGCTCCACGGAAGAAGAAGGCTGAGACAGCTGAGGAGGGTGCACAAGCAGCTCCAGAGGCAGCCGTTGAGACGAAGAAGCGCGGGAAACGCGTTGCTGAGGGTGGTGTGACAAAGAAAGCTAGTCCGGCAAAGAAGGGGCGCACAAAGAAAGCTGCCGCGGCGGCAGGAAGCCCAAAGAAGAAGGGCCGTGGGGTGAAGAAGGTGGAGGAACCAGAGAGTAGCAGCCCCACAGGATCGGCAGAAGTTGAAGAGAATAATGCAGCAGCATCCCCAGTGCGATCTCCGAAGAAGGCCACTCCGGCTAAGGCGAAGGCCACCCCAAAGAAACGTGGAGCAGCAAAGAAGGCCCCAAAGTCCCCAAAATCTCCCGTAGCTAATGGTGCCGGTGCCAAGACGGGACGAGGCAGGAAGAAGGCGACAGACGATGAAGCCCCAAAGGCAACAGGACGAGGCAAGAGGGCCGCACCCGCCGATGATGATGCAGATGAAGCCACTTCACCACCCAAAGCTAAGAAGGGAAGGCAGGCCAAAGCAACAACAACAGCAGGTAAGCTTCCTTCTTGCTTCATCTCCCGGAATCCCTTACAAACGACCCATTTTCATTCCCACAGAAGTCGAATCCAAGAGCCCAGCAAAGAGTCCAGCAAAGCGCGGCAGGAAGGCAAAAGCAGCCGCCAAGACGGGTAAATAGTTTTTGTTTGTGGGAATTTTGTGAGCCACGGCGGGCATTTCTTCTTAATTTCAAATTGAATTATTTCTTCTTTAATGAATTTTCTTTGTAATTCAAAACCAATAAGTTCAATTCCTCCTTTTTGACTCTTTAATAATTTTATAATATTTCAAAATAAATTCTGTGAGTGTCAGGATTTTTTCTAAAAAAAAAAAAGGATTGTCCAGAAATTTTCTAAAGCAGTTTTCATTTATTTATTTTCTTTAATTTTGGGCCTTATTCAGCGATGAAGAAATCTTTGAAATTCACTTTTTAATGTTGAAATTTCACTACAAAATTCAAAAATTTTAAGGGTTTCTTGGTCGCTGATTAGGGCCATTTATTTGCAAAATTTAATCGAAATTGCCGAGGGGTCTATTGCTGAGTTTATTGGCCTTTTGAAGGATTTAAAATTCGTAAACGAAAGGTCTTGATTTTTGTAGATTTTTACTAATCGGATTTGGTTTAATGATCAGATCTTATCGTTTGATAAAGGCTTTAACAGCAACGTCTAACTTTTCTAGTCAAAATGAAACTTTTGAAGTCCTTGACAACAATTTGAGGGTCTTAATTTAAGACCTTAAAGACTACGGAACATTAAGGATTTTAAGGATATTCTTTAAAGGCTACAACTCCGATCATCTTCAGTTCTAACCGGTTTTATAATTCGGTTTTGGTTAAAACGAAAGATTGCTGAGATTTTCTTCTTTGCCAATTTTTACATAAACGTTTTGGCTTTTCTCTAACTTGATGTTAAGTTTTAAGGCCCTGAACAATAGTTAAGATCCGAAGAAGTACGTAAAGTTAGGAGATTTAAAAGATTATTGTGGATCAGGCGTAACTGAACTTTATAGTCTTCAGCACTTAAGGCTTCTTCTGGTTGCGGGTTTGAATGAATTCTTTGATTTTTTTTTATACAGATAATGCTCCGGTTTTCAAGTTCAGACTCAGAAATCTTTAACTAAGTCTGTCTTAAGTTTCAGTTGTTAAAATCAGATAATCCGCGTTCAGAAGACTCTGTTGTTGTAGTCTAGTTTGTAAGTCTGCTCAAAGATCAATCCTCAAGACCTAACTAGAAAAGCCTACAAAACAGTTAGAATTTATCAAAATCGGATCAAGTTAACAGAACAGTTAGGCAATAGCTCCCTTTGGCTGTCGCGATCGCGTTTTAGGAGCGCACCGTTGCGTATTTCCTTGTGATCCCCCTTCTCCTCCCAGAAGCCCTTTGCATGTTCAGCGCAGGAAGTCACGCAGGGTAAATAATTGATGAAGTATGTGTACCTAAGTCATTAGAAGGGAGTTACAAGGATTTTTATCTCTTTCAGACGCGCGCACTGTGACCGATTTCAAAAACAAAAAAAAAGATGAATAAAAGAAAGAAAATGAGAAAAGAAAATCAATTATTTACTCTCTGTGAGGCGAGTAATTTCCCATGTGCTTTTCTATGCGCTTTTCCTTTGTTGCTTTCTGGTGGAAGCGCACAAGACATCAAAGATCGGACCTTTCTTCGCAGGGGAGAACGGTGGGGCTGAAGTGGCGAAGAAGGATGGCAAGCCGAGGGCTAATAAAACTTCCACGGACTATACGCAAATTGACTTTGGGCATAGCGCGGCGTTTAAGCTGAAGGTGGCCAGTTGGAATGTTTCGGGGATGCGGGCGTGGATCGGAAAAGGGGGCATGGAGTACATTGAGCATGAGAAGCCAGACATCTTCTGTTTGCAGGAGATAAAGTGCAAGAATGACGATATGCCGCCTGAGGCACGCGTCAAGGGCTACCATCCGTATTGGCTCTGTCACAGTGGCTACGCTGGCGTTGCCGTCTACTCCAAAACAATGCCAATGAATGTTACGTACGGCATTGGGGATGCTGAGCTGGATGAAGAAGGCCGGGCCATTACGGCGGAATTTGAGAAGTTCTACCTTGTTTGCGTCTACGTGCCGAATGCGGGGCGTGGTCTTGTAACGCTCCCAAAACGTCTTCGTTTCGACGAGAAATTCCAGGCGTTTGTTAGCAGGCTTGATCAGAACAAGCCTGTTATCATCTGCGGGGACATGAATGTGGCTCATCAGGAAATAGGTACGTTTCTAAAGCTGTACCCATATCTTTTGTTAAGAAGACGGTTTTCGTTGTTTTTTTTCTCACTTGCTCCTTGTCGTGTTGCGCTGTCACTGTCAAACAAATCGCGTTTCTTGTTTGACAGTGACAGTACGACACAATTTGACAAGGAGCAAGTGAGAAAAAAAACAACGAAAACGCGTTTCTTACAAAAAGCTTAGGTTAGGCCTTAATGAAGAAACTGTTCTAACAAAGAAAACTTCTTGAAACAGATCTGGCAAATCCCAAGACGAACAAGAAGAACGCCGGCTTCACACAGGAAGAACGAGACAGCTTGACCAAACTCTTCTGCCTCGGCTTTGTCGATACATTCCGTCATTTGTACCCGAAGCAAGCCAAAGCCTACACCTTCTGGACGTACATGATGAACGCCAGAGCGAAGAATGTAGGCTGGCGCCTTGACTACTTCATTGTCTCTGAGCGTCTAGCTCCGGCAATTGTGGATAGTATCATGCGTTCACCAGTCATGGGGAGCGATCATTGCCCCATTGTTGGGCTCTTTAACATCTAAAACTCCATTAAACATCTCAAATTAAACCTTTTTTGATAATTTTTTATTCATTTCTTTTTTTTTAATATAAAATTGTTTTTTTTTTGTACAATCAGGAAAATAAAATGTAATCAGTTCCTTCCGTGAGATTCAAACTGTTGATGTTCTCCTCAAAAGCACCATCAGTGAGATCCTGGAATGAGAATTTGGGGAGAAAGTTAAATAAAATTGTTGTTTTGATGACCATCACTGTGTCGCACCATTTTCATGCACACAACTATAGGCGGTTGAGCTTGCCGGAAATCAATTACAGGGATTTCCTGGCCACTGGTCCTCGTCACGGGATCATAGGGTTGATAGGGATGACCAATTTTCCTCAGATCTACGTCACAGAAGCACCTGATCAGCTTCCGGAAGTTTTCTGGGAGATCTCGATAGAAGCGCCTGCCCTGCTTCCCGGCATTCCAAATTGTGAATCCTGCATTCCAGGGAGGTTTACACAGAACATTCTCTATTAAATGCTTCATCCTGAGATTCCAGATTGTCTCCCTGAAGGTAAGAAGGTGAGAAGATCTTCAAAAGAATCTTCCTCATAAGTACTCACCAATTGATGGAGAATGTTGTGGCTCCTTCGTGGTATCTGTAGCGTAGAACAGTGTCGTCCAGTCTGAAGACTTCCCCTCCCAAATCCAGGTGCTTCAGGAAAAAAATTGAATCTTCAGGTGTACCTTTACCTGCTTCTGAAAATCCTCCAACAGCCAGGAAGACATCTCTGTGAAAGAACCACGTTGGCATTACCACTGTTGGCCCGTGGGATGTATAAATTTGTACCCTAAGCTTCTCCTGAGGCAGTTCATTTGCCCATCTTGTGAATCTCTCTGTGGATCCCTCAGGATCTCGCAGGAATCTTCCTCCAATGATCTGAAAGAAAATCATTTTTTAGTCAATTTTGAAGGAGAATCTGGAGAAAATGTAATAATCTCACAGCACGTGGGTGCTTCCTAGCCATTTCCAACTGCTTAGAACATCTACAGGGGAGCATCTCATCATCAATGTCCAGGAAGCAGAGAAATTCCCCAGAAGATGCTTCAATGGCTCGATTCCTTCCGAATCCCACACCTCTGGGGCATCCGGATGTATTTTTTGTTATGAGAAGCTTTATTGATTTTTCCATAAATCTAGATGTCCATTCCAGAAGCTTCTGGACTGTATTATCCGTGCTGGAATCGTCAAAAATTGAAATCTCCCGCACAGTGTCATCTTCCTGCTGCAGAATTGATTCCATACACGAATCCACCCATTTTTCGCCATTCAGCACAGTTACAATGATACTCTGTAAGAAGATCTTTAGATTTTCATCAATTCTTCATTAAATCCTCTTCTGGACTCACCACAAATCGCTCTGAAATTCGGGGTCTTTCCTGCACATCCGGATCCATTGGCTTTGCTATTTTTTACATTTTCTACATTTATTACACGCGATTTTTACGTGTAAGAAATTCAATGAATTTAAGTTTGAGGTTATGTTGACTATTCTGTCTTCAAGAAGAGTATTGAGAGTGTCTCATTTCTTGTGGATTTTTCCAGTTATTCCTAGTTAATCCTTTAAAATCTGAGTAAAAATGGATTACCCAAGACCTTGTGGATGCAAAGGACGTAGATCTTGTCTTCTGTGTGAGAATGAATACGGAATAAAACAAGAAAACTTCCTGGCCAAATATCAGGTAATGTCTTCCTCAATTATTTTGATTTTAACAATAAAATCATCTAAAATTCCACTAAATATCCTTTGAAATTCATTTCAGGAGCTCTCATCTTATGTTTTCTGCTACAAATGCGAAAAACTCATCCCCGGATGGGATGTTGATAGAGTTCTGGAGGAACATGAGAATCACAGTGAAGGAATTGATTTTCCGGGAATTCTCGTTCTTCCGGACTTTATCACAGACTCGGAGGAGGAGGAGTTAATGTGTGGTATTGATGGGATGCCTTGGGATACATCCCAGAGTGGGAGGAGGAAGCAAAACTTTGGCCCAAAGACAAATTTTAAGAAGATGAAACTTCAGCCGGGGCAATTTCGGGGATTTCCTGGATTTTCTCGCTTTGTCCAGGAAAAATTCAACACAGTTTCACTCCTGAAGGATTATCAGACAATAGAGCAGTGCTCATTGGAGTATGATCCACTCAGGGGAGCCTCAATTGATCCACATATTGATGATTGTTGGATTTGGGGCGAGAGGGTTGTTACTGTGAACTGCTTGACGGATTCCGTACTCACCCTGGCACCCTATCATGGTGATAAACAGAGGTACAATCTCTGCCTTGTGGACTCCTACCGAGAGCATCTTATTGAACCCTTGGAGGAAGCTAAAAAGTGTCCGGAAGAGGATATTTTGGTGAGGATTCCAATGCCAAGGAGATCCCTGATTGTCTTGTACGGCCCTCCGCGGTACCAATGGGAGCATTCTGTTCTCCGGGAGGATATCAAGGAAAGAAGAGTTTGCATTGCCTACAGAGAATTCACCCCAAAATACCTCAATGGCTCCAATGAAGCCGCCCAGGAAGTTCTACAACGCGCCAGGAAGTTTTTCTCGCAGCCGGAAGAAGATTCCTGTTCAAGGTAAACATAAAACTCCACGTATTTTGTAAATAAAATGAAATTTTACTGGATTTTATGAAATTTTGAGGATTTTTTGGGAAAATTTGCTCCAAGGAGTCTTCAAGGAGTCCCTGCTATTGCAATCGACTGAGGAATCGCTTCTAGTTCAGTAGAATTAATGTGTTTTCTAACCTCAACCTCAAAATAATTAAAAAGACATGTGTAGTCCCAATTTTTTCAGGAACAGCTCAGAATTTGATTCTGATTGATTTCCCGTTGAAATTGGGGTCATACAGGTTGAGGCCATTGAGCATTCCCATTTTCATTTTCACCATACAATTTTCCAAGAATTTGAATTTAGGTTGACAAATTTATATAAGGGGCCTTCAATGTAGGATTGTGCATAATACATTTTCTAGTGCGTAGCTCCTTTACAAAAGGAAACTGAACTATTTTTTTACAATATTTTTTTTTTTAATAAATCTTTTCAAGCGTGTAGCGTCGTTGTAAAAATTAAACTACTTCTTTTATTAGTATTTTTTTTTTACAAAAATGGTGGCTTTTGTTTCATAAAATATTGCATAAAGTTGTAGAGTTTTGTAAAACCTACCAATTAAGGCAAAATCGAACAAGTAGAACAGAAGATATGGCTCTTAGAACTTGTCAAATTCAGAAATTTTTCAAATGGTTATAAATGACTAGACTATGTATTGTCGATTTATGCCTTATTTTGAAGTAATTTTTTGGTCTTAATTCGCACAGAACGCATAAATTGTGCAAATAGAACAAAAGTTTTTTTTTGCAACTTTTAAGGCAAAAAAATGTAAGATTTTGTTCTTACAAAAGATTTTTCAATGCTAGGATATCATTCTCCACGCATCTGGACGCATAGACTCGCGAAAAGTGTTGAATTTGAGGTTCCTTTTGGACTTTTGCACAACCGCATAACTATGCACAATCCTACATTGAAGGTCCCTTATATAAATATGTCAACCTTTTATTTTTATGACCACCCGTGGCGCCAGTTGTTGAATTTTATTCAAATTCTTGGAAAATTGTGTGGCGAAAATGAAAATGGGAAAATGCTCAGAGAGCACAACCTGTATGACCCCAATTTTAACAGGAAATCAATCAGAATCAAATTCTGAGCCGATCCTGAAAAAATTGAAACTACATATATCCTAGTTTAATTATTTCGAGGTTAAAAACCAAATCTGCCGCACTATTCGATCAACCAACAAATATAAGGAAAAACAATTTATTTAATTAAGAGATATTCTTTTATTTTCATAAACATATTTTGAAAAAGAAAATTAAGTCAATAAATACTAGAAAAGTTTCTCTTAAAAAATCCTCATTTTCAACATTTTTTTCTCTTAATTTCTAAAACACCTTACAAAAAAAATCTTATTTGATAAATTTTTCCAATGTGGAAAAGTTTTTTTGGCTCTGTGGCCATTTTTTAAATGAAAATTGCTCAAAATACAAAAATTGCTTTATGATTTTTTTTTCTATACAAAAACTCGTCAAAAATATCTGATTTTTTCACGTAAAAAAGAGACAGGAAAATGCCTCAAAATTTCATTTTTCTTGCAACTATTTTGTACATTCGGCCGGGAAGTTTTCCATTCCCCTGTCCAATGGGCTCCTTCTCATTTATCTCCTGCAGTAGGGATTTGCAGGCTCCCTGAGCCACAGATTTTTTTCCAAAAAAAAAAAGTTAAGTAACAGATCTCGTAGCGCATGGAAATGCTTTAGAATCTTGCATGTGAGGGCGTATTCTTCCTCCAAATCTCTCAAATTATGGCTGCTAATACTTGGAGTAGAAGTTTCTCAGTCTCGGGGATCTCTCGCCTGGCGTCTCCACTTTTCTCCTTTATTTGATTTACTTGGAATCTTCGTAGATTCCCTCGCAAACCTTTATAAGCTCATCCATGCCATGCAGGAGACCCTCTTCGCAATTCCCAGGGATCCAGGGCTTCCGGTGATCCACTTGGATGCCCTCCGGGAGGACTTTATTCTTTGCAAAGTCAATCATCCACGCACCCACATGGTGATCGTCGTACACGATGAACACACTACTGCCCACGACTTCGTGACTCCTGAAGTAGTCACTCTTCTCAATTAGCGCTCGCATATTCTTCAGTCTCTTAACAAGCTCCTTCGTGACACTTCGACGCTTCTGCAGGAACTTCCCAACAAGCTGACGCACTTCTGTGTCACTCTTGATTGTCTTGAGATCCGTTATGGGGCTGGATCCCTTGATCTTCATTGCTTCAATGCGGAATCCCTTAGTTTGACTGGAGGACATCTGCTCCCGGAAGAGCATGTACCGCAGCTTTGTGACTGCTTGGGCTTTGTGTTCCTCCTCCGTGGGTGCTTCCGGATCCACGAGGATCATTTTCTTGTAGAGATCAGGTCGCAGAGTTTTGTTGGTCACCTCAGATTCGAGAAATGTACGGCAACCCATTTTGATGTCCATCACACTTGGCTCCTTGAAGCCATGCAGGAGATCCTGGAGCTCAATGTAGCTTTCGCCGTTGATCTCCCGGTGCCCAATGTACTTGGGGATGATCTTTGAGGCGCACGAATCAGCCGTTAGGGCTTGGTAGGCAATAATCTCACTATCAGTTGGTCCTGTTACGCGTTTCCTCACGATTCCATTGGCAGCTGGAGCTATGCTTTCAGGATGCCCCGATAGTTGGAGCCATCCTGGTGTGACGATATTTGTTGGATTGTTCTGTTGCAGAAGAACCGGAGATGCTGGGGCGCTCAACTCCAAAGCATTCTAAAAAAAGAATAAAATAAAAAAATGTTTTAGTTTTTTGATTATTATTTTTTAATAAAAGAAAATCCTAGAGAGTTTGAGATTTGAATTTGCAGTGCGAGATTTGCTTAGAAAAAAGCCGTTAATTTGAATTTAAAAATTACACGAAGACACCCGAAAGGACACCCGAAGGTAATATTTGACAGGAATTAAATGTCAATGTCAAATCCAATCTAAAATGTCAAATAACATTCAAAACCCGGATTAGCCGAGATAAAAAGCAATAAAAAATTGTAGAAAAAATGATTTGCAGCGCGGTTGCACTTAAATCAAATACAAAATTGCACGCATTTAATAAGAAATTAATTGGCGATGGTGATCGTTAAGTGAAGATCACTGGAGAGCTCATGATCATGAATTAAAATGCGCCTTTTTCGCCGACACTTTATCGGTGATTGCATGGCACTCAATTTATACTTAATCACCCAATTATTCAATTAATCATTTTCAATAATTGCCATTACGTTGTATTTACTCGTTAAAGTTTTAAAAAAAAAGTTCAACCGTGAATCAATTTATTTTGAAAAATCAGCAAAAAATCAGTTAAAATGAAAATTTTCCTTGATTATTGCAAATTAATTGTTTTAAATATTTTTCAAAAAGTATTTTATGGAAAATTGTAGCTTATTAAAGCGCAGTATGGCTGTGTATAATTATTAATTTATTAATAAAGTTATCTGAATTATCTGAATATTTTGACATTTCCTGCCGTATTTGATGACTTGTTAATGAGAATCTTGATATAAAAATGTTCGCGTGGAAAAGATCAGAATTTGAGATGAAAAATATTATATTGATAGTTTGTTGTGGCGCTATTGTCGCTAAAAGTCCTCTTGCGGAGGATCTGTGAAAGATAGCTCTAATCGGTTTCCCGAAGACGTCCCGAAGGACTCCCGAGATCAATTTCCCTGTCAATTATTTTAACGTTAATTTATTACGTCAAAGTCAAAACTCTTTAAAAACTAATCAAAAATTGATTGAAATCACTTTTATTTTAAATTAATTACTTCAAAATGGGAGGTATTTTGTGGGGCGAGATTGAGATATGAGAAAAAGTGAATGGCTGGGAACAGACCGTAAAGAATTGAGGTGAATTAGCCATAAATTTTTCTCACTCTGGATCTCCCCATAAAATGTATAATTAACAAATTTGTTTGCGTCAATCGCATATTTAATTAATATTTTTCTCTCGCGCTGAAGATCGCGCGCATCAGTTTCATATATTTTAATTTATTTGCAGACAAGTCAAAAACATTTATTTAAGAATTTTGTTTAAATATTCATTGCGATAGCATCTAAAAATTAAAAATTCTTATCAAACTATAAACGTCTGTGGTGTAATATCAAGGAGGAAATTCAGGTGAAAGACGTCTCAAGGAGTGCTTGTGATGGAGATAAGGGGTGGGAAAAAAGTGAAAGATCATCTCATGAGGCGCCAGAACGTTTGGAAAAAAAAATGGAGAATCAGAAAAAGAATTGAAGCAGATTATTTTGTGGATTGACGTCATTTTTATTGTTTCCCTCAATTATTTTCATTTAATGAGTGTGTGAAATACTTTTTGTAATGCACGATAAAAATTTTATTAAAAAAAGGCACGAACTACGGGAGTCTCGGGAAGAGCTTAAAGTTGTAAGACAAAGGAAAATTTCACACAGAAGCGCCCATTTCGACTCTGGCACACAATTAAGCCACAAAAGAAGAAGTTTTTTTTCTGCTTCCATCAGTTTGTCTCCTTCGCGAAGACAACCATTTAAAATGCTCTGACGTCAATGGGATGAATGAAAATGTATAAAGATATATAAATCGAATTGCCAACAATATATATGAAATGAAATACAAATCCAATAAAAAGTGTGAGAGAGAACGATAAAATATATTTGAGTATATAGAAACTGAGTGATCTCCAGTGATATCGACTCGTTTCTTGATCTTTTAATGCTTCACTAAACTCCTTTTTTGCCATTCACAAGAAATTCACACACATCGAACTCATTTGTCCGGAAATCTCTTGGCGATCCATTGAGATTTTTTTTCACCATCCACGATCACCACGATCGATCTTGGTCAAGCATCTTTAACGGTTACACCGATCACAGAAGTCTAGTTTAGGATTTTTTTTAATCGTAAAAATTGTTTACAAAAAAATGAGGAGGCATTTGTCGCAAAAGATCATTGATCGTGGGCGATTGAATTTGTGAGATCACAAGAAAGTTTGATGGTCAAGGTGGTGATCACTCTGGGAATGATCAACATGGATCTCAAGCTGCGTGAGAATGGGGTTTTTAATGAGTCGAGGTGATTAAGTAAATTTATTCGATCTTACGTGAACGATCGTACATCACAGTGATCGTTTTGTGTGGAGAAATCGGTCAAGGAAATAAAGTGAATTTCCGCGGAAAAAAAAACTCAAAAACTTCCTTCAAAAAAAAAAGATCACGCAAAGAAATTCAGATTTTAAACTATTTCTTTAAGTTTAAAAATTATTTTTTTAATGATCTTGTTACTGATCTTGAGAGTTGTAAATTTTTATTCATAAACAGTTAACAAATAACAAATTAAGAAAGATTCTTCTTAATTTATTAAGAAAGTATCTTCTTAGCAAAATAAACGATCTCTTTCTGCTGATCAAGCTTACTTGGAAATAGTCTCATGATCTCCTCAAGAGGATCTTCTCAAGTTTTATTCCCAACGTGATCGCCAAGCTTTTCGCAGAAGTGCATTGAATACAAAATGCAAAATTTCTCATGCAAAAACCATGTAAGAATTTCGTAGGAAGAGCGCGACAACTGAACGTCTGACACGATTCTCAAGATCAATCAAATGGTATGAAAAGTGTCGTGATAAATCTGTGTGCGAGCTTCAATTGAATGCACATTCATTTCCAACGGAACCCCCCATTGTAAATGTCTCGCTGACTGGGTGATCCGGAAGCTAAATTGTTCGTCTTCAGTTGAATTCGAAAGTGTTCCATTGATGACGTGCGAACGCATTTAACATGTGAAATTTGTTGATTTAATTTTAACCTCTGCACGCCTCTTGCTGCCGCACAAGAGCTCTCACGGCACTCGAGTAAATTGGCAAAAACGGGGGTTCAGGTGCGTCATTTTGCGACACCTCTTTATCCGAATTTTATTTTAAAAAAAGGGGAATTTCTCTTTTATTTCATTCGCAAAAATTCACTGCAAATTCTCAAAAGGAAATCTCTTGTAAAAGAACATTTTAAATGTAAAATAGATACTTACAATTGCAAAGAATTTCAGTAGAGACATGTTGTCGTGTGTTGGTAAATTGCGATTTGTGAGGAAGTCACTGCTGATGTTCTGCAAAAAAGAAGAAAGAAAAAATATGAATCATTTGAAGCAAATTCTTTAGGTCTTTGGAATTTCATTCAATGAGCCATGGAGTGAGTCAAAATTACTTTTATGCGATATCGTGCAGCGTGGAGAATTCTTTAGAAAAGAGTTCCGTATCAGTTGAATGAGTAGATTTCGCAGGAAATTCAATTTGGCTTCCTGTCGTCAAGAGCGTGGGGGTCTTATCATTCTCTTTTCTTACTACATTCTTAGAAGATTTAGAGATTTGTTCTCGAAGAAATGTTGCTTAGAATGATTAAAATCTCTTTTATTCACTTCTTTGATAGATTTGAATGCAAATACTCGTTCTTTTGCTTGATAATTTAATTCAAAAAATTTTTAAATCATTTTTTAAAGCATTGAAGCAGCATATGCTTCAAAATGGAGTTCACTCTAAACAGATCCCAAAGGACGCTTATTTACATAACCTATTTTTCTTATTGTTACAATTTTCTTCTATCAATTTAAACGCCGAAAAAGCAGATAAAGATTTTTCCTTAGTGACTATTTTAATTTCTTTTGGCAAATTATCGTCTTTTTTTTTTCAACAAAGTTCCTTGACCACCAACGTTGTGTGATAGCTGTGTGAGATTAATCCCCATATTATATTGCTCGCTCATTTTATTATGCAAGAAATTATAAAAATAAAATCTCTTATCGCTCGTTAAATACAAAACACCTCATTTTACATTTTTATTACACGAATTGTTTACTTTTCTCTTCTTTTAGCTCTTTTTTTTGACGCCCCCACTTGTAAACAAAGTCTCTGCAGCACATCTCTATGCAAATTTTCTTGTTTCCACTGTCTATCGGTTGAATTTGCAATATGATAAAATATTGCTACATGTTGAAAAATATGTTTTCATTGTAGATTTTCGCATTTTTCTTTCCATTTGTGATGCAATCTCACGCGAGATTTTGTTGTCTCGCTGATACATGGAGGTTGATAAGATTTCCCACAGCAGAGGGAATTTTTTTTAATACATAAATACATAATTCGAATGACTTATACTCCAGAGATTAGGTGGGATGATTTTTTTCTATTGGAGCGATTTGTTGGGCCTCTTTTGGGCAAAAGCAAGGGGGGGTTTCTATGTAGCTGCTCGAGTATTTTTTTGTCGTAATTTTTACTGATAAAGAACCGTCAGGCAACGATCACTTGAGCTTGTTTCCTGACTTTGTGGTATATTTACACACCGAGAAAATTTATAAATGACTTGAGAGAGACATATTTACCGTCACGGTGCGATAAGTTGCGGTGTCTTTATTAAATTTGCACTAAAGTAGGAAATTGTGGAGAGCTTTTTTCTCCTTAAAGGAGTAAATTTTCACTCAATGTGATCGTGCTGCTGGAAAGGACGATCTGTCACTGTTCACGATCACCACTGGATCGTCTAATCATGGTACGATCGTGGGTAGGATCTAGGTGGTTTTGAGCTGATCTCCCAAAACCAGATGGCACTGGTGATCAGTTAGTTTGTACCAGAAAGGAAGCCACGCAGGATGCTGGCAATTTTCCTCCCATTCTTTAATTTCTCCGAAAAAACAGATCATTCGCAACGTCTTTGTAATTATTTCAAAACACTTGTTCAATTATATTGCTAATTTGAGGAAATGACTTGGTAATTTTATTTGAACAATAAAACATTTTTTTATCAGGTGATGCGTGACAGGGCTTAGAATTTTCTTCTTTTTTTTCACCTGGAAAAAATCTCTTAAAGGTTGATTCAAGGGGAGCGAATGCCTCCAAAAGAGTATTAAATACTAATTTTATTGTCATTCAAGAATTACATTGTGTTCTTGAGCTCAACCATAAATTTTAGGTAATTTTCATGGGGTTTTTGCATGCAGTATTCACCTCAAATTTTCTCATTTTATTACAGAAAAAAAAATGTACAATCATGACATTGAAAAAACTGCAGGGGGCAAAGCATTCTGTAAAAAAATTGCACATTTTCTTAATGCGCAAAATATAAAATCTTTTTCTTTGCCAAATAATAAAATTCTGAGCGTCACAGGATAATGCAAAAAAGACATTTAATGATTTTTATCAAGTAGAAGAAAGACAATAAGAGACGCTAATAAATGTACCTGAGTTTTCTAAGAAGAAATTAAAAATAAGAAAAAAATTAATAAAGCAATAAAATAGTTTTTTAAACGTTTTTTTAGGGAAGAAAATTAAATTTAATTGAGTGCTAAAATGTAGCGAAAATTTATAAAGATCACAATGGAAAATATAAAAAGTAATAAAAGTAGGTAAGATTGAAGTTGAAATGTTAAATGTAAAAAAAGAGTTAAATTGTTACAACGCATTGAATTTTCTTTGTATTCACGAAAAGATTTTTTAGCGTCCTTTGAAAAAGCAAAACATCGCCTTAATGAACTTTCTCTATGTTTTTATCTTCGATATTCGATGATATTTAAATAAAAAGCGTTAAAAATAAAAATTTAAGGACAATACATCTTTCATTTTATTGCAAATTGAAGTACTTGAATAGAATATTAGGTAAATGAATAATAATAAATAACAAAATCGAAGAAGAACTTTGCGTCCTTTGACAATGCAGAACTTCACCTTAGTCAACTTTGTCTATGTTTTTATCCGCGATAATCGATGATATTTTTCGTTTTATCGCAAATTGAAGTACCCGAATCACCTGAATAGATTATAAAATTAACAAATCCTTTAAAATTTTACGAAAAAAAAAGTTTAGGAAACACTGCGTCCTTTGACAAGACAGAACGCAGAACATCGCCTTAGTGAACTTTGTCTATGTTTTTATCTGCGATATTCGATGATATTAAAAAAAAACATTACAAATAAGATTTCAAAGCAATCCATCTTTCATTTTATTGCAAATTGAAGTACTTGAATAGAATATTAGGCAAATGAATAATAATAAAAAAGAAAATCGAGGAAGAACTTTGCGTCTTTTGACAATGCAGAACATCGCCTTAGTGAACTTATCTATGTTATTTTTTCTATGACTAATTCGATGATTATTCAAAAGAAAATACGTTAATAAATCAAAATTTAAAGACAATCAATCTTTCATCTTACTTTATCGCAAATTTTAAGTACTTGAACGACTTATAAAGCTCACAAAGTGCCCAAAAATTATCATTATGGTAAGCCCCTGAATTTACACCGAAGGTAGAACATTATCAAAATACAAAACGACAATAAAATGTGACACAATTCATGTGAAAATAATGTGTGTACGTGCGGAACAGAAGGAAAAACATATACAGAAAACATTTTTCCAGTGAGAAATTCATTTGCTTTACGTTTGCAGAGAAAATAAATTAATACAAATGCAATCCCCACCGAGTTTTTTTCTTCATTTTCAATAAAATGGCTCGCAACTGAATGTTTTTTTTTTGCACTGACATGAAGGAATTTATTGAGCAAATGCAACAAATGGTTAGGCGAGTCATACGATGACGTTGCGCGGGGGTATTTAGCACAATGAGTTGATTAATAATATTTTACTTGCTTTTTATTGCCTTTTGGAAAGTCTAACTTGCTGAATTGGGCTTGTTGGTACTTAACAAATTGATTAATGACTTTTTGTAATAATTCACAAAGTTAAATTGTCGCAATTTTGCGAGGGAATTCGAACAAAATAATTCTTCAAGGAAGGCCTGTCTGTGGGGAGCTTTTATGATCAGACTGTGAGGGGGGCTTTTTGCATACAAATTGTGTGGAAAAGAAAATGGCAAGGATAGGATAGGAATAGGAAGAAGCTTCTCGATCGTTTTTAATTGTTTTTGGTTCATTGACTTTCACACAATGCGCGAATAATCATTAAAGAAAATAATTATAATTCTCTGCTTTTCCGTAGCGATTTTATAAATAAACATCCATTCGGACGTACCCCATAGCACCACTCAAAATACCCAACAATAACCCACTTTATTGGTATTACCTCCCATTTTTAGAGAACCCCCATCGTCTGAAAAAGATCAAATGGCTCTATTTTTAAATTCTTCCTTAAGCCATCAATTTGGGTGATCGGTCATGTCTTTGATTATATTTTTTCGAAGAATTTATCGTACTGCGTGACCTGAAAGACAAATTTATTGTCCCTCGTTGGCAAAAAGCTTCGAGAAAAAAATAGAATATTTATTTCCAATTAAGGGAAAGTAATTTTACGACTATTAAAACGTCCAAATATAAAGAATATTGAATTAAAAATGAATCCCAAGAACAATTCTTTCGAGAATTATTTTGTTTGGCAACTTTTACAGGAAGTTGCTTCTCTCTGTTTTTTTTTTTTTTTTAATTTCTGGAGGGAGCTACAATGAATAAAAAAAAGTCGAGCGGACAAAAATTGAAACATTAAACTGGGAAATACATTTTTCTGTCGCAACTTTTGACGTCATTTCACACTTTTTTCCATGTCATCGTTTTAGTTTCTTTCTGTCGTGCTCTTTTTATTCACGCTGAGCATCCTCGTGCGCATTTTGTGGCCACATTCATATACAAATTGCATCAATTTTTAACGTTTTTTTTTAATGTTATTAACGTCAAACGATTTGAGAGAAACTTTCACCTCAAACTGTTATATGTAATAACTCTTCGATCGCTTACGCAAAAGCAGATCGCGATGGCGTAGTTTGAAAGAAAATTATTATACTTGGAAATTTGAATGATTTTTTGAAATAAGTTTTAATTTTATTCTAATAGGTGTGATATTTATTTTCATTGTTTCTTGGTGATTCTTTGTGGTGTGACGTGGCATGATTCAAACGCCCGCATCTGTTGACGTAAATGTCTTGAGTTCGAATCTCGAAGGGGACTCTTTTTTTTTCCTATTAATTAGTTTTTAATTATTATTAAGATATTTCTTAAACATTATTTTTCGTTAAATATCTAAAGAATCTTCTAATTCACTTGCCTCTGAGCAATTTTTTAAATCAATTGATAGTTTTTCAAATATGTTTGATCGATAAAAATTATAAAATTCCAAAGAAAGTAATTAAACAAAATTTTAACACATTATAATATTTCATTTCAAAGCTTTTAATGAATTAAAAAATAGTTTTCTAGCAATATTACTTTAAATTCTTCTTCATGAAGCCAAAAAACCTTTTTTGGGCTTCTTTTTGAATTTTCATTCCGTTAAAAATAAATTATCAATTCGTTATCTTCCTCGTCACACAATTGCGGGTACTTGAGGTATTTTCTTCGGGTATTTCTTCGTGGGTATATTTCTTGTCTTATCAATTTATACGCTGTGAAAATGTTGAGTATTGTAGTTCTTACACGTAGACGTTCAAATCAATTTCCTGTGATTAGCAAAATATTTCTGCACTTTTGCGTCATTCTCAACTCGCTCACACTGGTTTTCCTGACCTTCGGTATTGCTAAATTTTTGGAAATTAGATCACTTTTCATTGGTGTTGAAGCCCATAAGAAGGTTTTTTGACTTTTCATTTCTCATTCAAGTGACTCGGCAAAGTTTTTTTGCGATAAAGACGATCATCGTGTGTTTAATTTTATAGTAATCGCAGAAATATTGATTGCAATAAAGAGGCTACGTCATTAATCGCGCGTGATCGTCGTCCTCTTGCTATTTTTTTCATGATTTCTTGGGGCAGATGGTGAAAATGCGACGAGGGGGGGGGGGGCTTAAGCCTCTACTTCTGTGTGCATTTGCACAATAAGCTTTTTATTTGCATGCGATCGCGAATTATTTGCTCGCAACACTTCCACGTGCGATTGTGGAGATTAAATCGATGAGGATCTTTTGTTGAGGCGTTGTTGATCTCTCATATGAGCAAGACTTGTGTTTTGCCTCATTTTGAGAAGATTTTCTTTTGGATAAATTATTAAGCTCTTTTTTTTGGGAGGGAGACGAAGTTGGAGATAAACTGTGGGCTCATTAGGTTGTTGCGCGTGTTTGAAATTGTCTTAAGATGATTGCGAGGAAGGTTGTAATTTTCTTTAATTCTATACTTACATTGCTCTTAGCTGAGTTTCCATTCTCCACAACGATCATCTTGAGGAGTGCCTTCTTTAATCCTGTATTCTCACTCAGGCACAATCTCTCGTTGGTCCAGGCCATCGGATGCAGTATAGTGGAAGTCATACCTTCTTCCTCCTCAACCAAAATCTTGCATTCACTTTGGATGGTGCTGCTACCTCCTCTCAATATGCGCACCGCGATCTTTTGCAATATGTTGTGTATACCTTCAACCGACGCAAGATAGATCGTCAATCATGCAAATTCACTTGCGAAGCACGATGATATTAAAACAAGTCACAAGAGAAACAAGTTTCTCATGTAGCATTCAAATCAAGATGTTTAGCACAACAGTACCACTTTGACGAAAATTGTTCTCAAGTTTATCTTCTTATATAAATTCTTGCACAGAGTCTTAAAAAAAATCTCAAAGATTTTTCCTCTTTTTTCACAAAATCCAAATAGAAGTCTTCACACAATCAAAGAAATAGCGACACTTTCTCCAAATATAGTTTGACTGACTAATTTGTGGAATTCCACACAATAGCTGGGGAATTTCTGTGTTGGATTTAAGCTCTTTCTCTCTCTCGAAAAAGTATGTCACCTCGTCTCAAAGTCTCAAGAGAAACTAAAGTGCGTTCCGTGGCGCCGACTAACTATACTTCACGATCACTCTGGCCCCGCGATCGTAGTCCAACGGCACGCAAAGTGGGGACTTGCTGTGTGAGTACGAAGTGGGGACCGAGAGATAGGCAGTCCACCATACAAGCAAAATGTGTTACGATAAACAACATTTACACTGTACAAGACACAATTTTTGATTTTTGGGATCAACTTGAAATTGAAATGTCCCGGATATTGAATTTTAAAGTCAATTCTAATTCCAGGATTTATTATTTTTAAAAAGGTTTATTAATTACTTTTAAATTTTTTAAATAGAGAATTTTCGTCAGTTTTGGGTATTTTAAAAATTCTGAAGAATTTATATTCCATGTAATGCCTAGAATTCTTTTAAATCTAGGTAGTAGTTCTTCTTATTAGATGTTCTAGGTGTTCTAATATGAGTACGAACTTTAATGAGAGTGTACGAACTTTAAAAACCTTAAAACTAACCTAAAGCCTTAAAGTATTATTCGTATCATGATCTCATTAGAGGAAAATTACGGGACAGAGTAATCTTGTAGAAGATCAAACAAGGTTCAAAAATCAATTGGAAACATTTGGCAAATATTTATTTAAAAATTTGAACTGTGTGAAACATTGACGCTCATGTTTCGTTATCATATTTCAGTTATCACCGTTGACTTGGATTATAAAATCTAAAAATCCATAATATTGAAAAAAATATTTTAAAGAATGTTTTAAAAATAAATTATCAAAATTCAAGGATGAAACATCATTGCAAATGTTTCAACGATTTTGGTATTTTTTGAAACATTAAAAATAAATCATTCGAACACGATTGTAAAGCAAACAGTTTAAGCTGACAATTTTGTAAAACATCAGCACAAATGTTTCATACATTGAAAAGGATTAAAATGTTCAATATTAATTTCAGTTTTACAATGATTTTAGTCACAAATATCTCAACTACTATAACTCATTTCTCCTTAACCAACATTATTTTTTATTGCCCAAAACTCTTGTGTCCGATAAGATACAAAAGTTATTCCATGGCGCGAGGAAAGACATACATACAGTCCAAACCACCGCGAGATACAGCGACCCCTTTGCTCCCTACCTCAACAACTCCCCACGAAAAAATACGTTAAGTGTAAATAATTCTCAGACACACCATTTGTACTCAAAACATTGTCCAGAGCTATTAAGTATATTCTATAGCATACATTTTTTCGTTTATTTGAAAGCTTTTTGCGGCGGGATTTATTTCTTCAGGTATATATATTAGAGATTTCTACAAGCAATCCTCCGCGTGATTTTTTCGTTCTTTCTGTCTCACCTATAAATCTGTCGGTTGCTGTGTATATTCTAGCATGATGATTGCATCACTTTGGAGTACAACGAGGTGTGTTTAGTGCGAGAAAAAAGAATGTTTACGATTTGTGTGAGAAAAATTCAATCATCGATCAATTTTGGCGGGCTTTTTGAGAATAAAATTTCAAAGTGAGAAAATGATCACACAACGTCTGAACTCATTCCCAGAAATAAATTTTTCTGATGAAAAGAAGCAGGGAAGAACTTTTATCACACTGCCAAGGGGTTTATTTGGAATTCAATTGAAGATGTTGGGAAATTTTTTACGAGAAGTACGTACCACAAATTGCTCTTAAAACATGACATTAATGGATATTTTCAAGTGCATTTAAGTACCTCAAGGGAGATTCCCATGATCAATGGCAAAGACCAACTTACGCAGGAAAGTCCAAACAAGCCATAATTCTTCCATCTAAATGACAAATTGTAGTTCTTTGATTATTGTGTCAAGTTAAAGTTTGGAATTTCCTTAAATTCCAATAAAAAATGAGCAAGACGATTTTCTTGCCATTGTGTTTGCAGAAAGAATAGTTTTATGAATCAATGAATTGAGTACGTTTACCGCTAGGAGCGCTGAACTATTCATGACCCATATTTAGCATACATAGTTTCATATTATGCTGAATGATTTCTCTTATGAATGAGAATATATTTTATTAAATGAAGAGATGCGCGTGCATTTTAGTTTTACTACTAAATTAAAAAAAAAAGATTTTAAAAATAAGGAGATGATTCACCAAAAAAAAAATTTAATTTTTAAAATTAATTTATAATTCATTAAAATAGTTTATTTAATTAAATATTTTTAAATTATTGATAATTTAAAATAGTTTAGATTAAGAAGCAAAAACCTAAAAAGATATACCTACTAAATTCATGTTGAAAGGATATCAAATTCATTTAAAAAAAAGTACTAAATTGAAGCTTAAAAGTTCTAAAATCGAACCGATGAGATTATTCTTCTTACTTTTCTCAGAATCGCTAAACACAGCTGCTCAAAGAATTTTTTTTTATTAATCTTTTTTAGTAAATAAAAATCCTGAAGTAGTTTCTCTTCGCAAAATAATAAAAATTTTAGAAAACTTATTTTCATATTAAATGCTATCGAAACAGTAAAAATAATTCATTAAAATATACGTAGAATCTGGCCTTCCGGGCCTTCCTCAACGAAATAATTTCATTCCAAATAATACGTAATTTTCCCGAATTTCTTAACCCCCCGTTGAGCTCTAAGAGAGCTTCTAAAAATAAAAATGTAAATTTCTAATTCCAGATTAATTTAATTTGAGGGAATTTCTGGAATTTTTAGAAAGTTTACAAAACTAATTAAATTTTGCGAAATACGTGGAAATTTGTGATTTCATCAAAACCAGCAGAAAGTTTTCTGCAAAACTCATGTCAGCGTACACGTAACTCTACACACATCCCGCATAATCTTGCCTGGAAATAATTTTGCTCTTCTTTTTTTTTATTATTCGTTGTTTGTAATTAAATTAAAAAATAATCACTCCAATGTTTACAAAATTATATAGCTTTATTATGATCATTTTTTGGGCAGTGTCTTCTGAATGATATTTTAGCAAATTTGAGCATTTTTTATGCCTCTATTTGGCGAGTGGCATTGATGTCTTGTCTAGATTGGGTGCAAAGTGTATTAATTTTCTCGTTGGGATGACATTTGATCCGCAGAAAATCAAGGAGATCAGATTTTTCTTGCCGCAAGTGATGTGGAATTGCTAATCAATTCATGGTTTTATGGGTTTTGATTAAATGAATTTGCAATTGATCGCGACACTTTGGTGGGATTGTGGACTGTTATTGTTGCTTCCACGTGTGTGAAGGAATGACCTTTAGGAAAAGCTCTTATTTTCCGATTTTTAAAGAGACTTTTGCATTATTCTTCCTTTTTGTTAGTATTTAAACAAACCCAAAAGAGGAAATGGCATGAGGAAGAAAAGATGGAAGAACTTGTGTGTGGTGCGCATCTTCAAAAATAGCAGAAAAGATTACCGCCAAAGTATCTGAATATTTATAAATTGATTTAATTAATTCATTAACACCATAATTAGCTTTGGGTGAATTGAGTAAGAAAAAAAAAAGAGTCCCAACTTATTTGTTTTTCCAATAAAGTGATTTCATTTCACCCACGTAAGAGTCAGCGTAAATTGGCTGAAAACCTTGTATACAGCAGAATGAATTTACGCCGTGTGATTCCACGACGAAAACACACGCAAGTTGGGTAATTAAAAAAGAAAATGAAATTTATATGAACGCTACTAAACTCCCAAGATCATCTTGGGTCTCCCCAATTGACCTTCTTTGGACAACAATTCCTGTGCGTTGCGCGTACCAATAAAGTTTGCAAGAAAAAGAACCTCAAACCGCCATTCTTTTGGGTGCAAATAAAAGCTCTCTCGCGAAAAATGACTTTCTTGTATTGGGTTCGCGCTATCGCGGGATTTGCACACTTACCTTACCTTGAAAGTATGCTAAATCAACTCATTAAAATTTTGCAAAAACAATGCTTCAACTTCTGTTTTATGCTCCTTAATGTTTAGCAAGCAATTAACGAAGAATTTATTTGTGCTAGATAAACATAAAATGGGATTAGGTTCTTGGGAATGAGAATAGCCAAATATTCTCGTTTAGAGAAATAAACATTAACAAGCAGAGATTTCTTTCCGTGTGAATATTTCCTTGCTGGCGCCCAGCGCTGTTTAACGCTACCCTTATTTCTAGTTAAGAAATTTAAAGAAAAGGTTTTCTTAAAAGAAAATTTAAGAGAAATTTAAATAAAAGATTTTCTTTTAAGAAAATTTAAAATACATGTAAAGAAAAGTTTTATTTCAAGAAAATTTAGAGGAAATTTAAAGATTTAGGAAAATATTTTCTACCAAGATTTTAAAGGAAAATTTTAAGAGAATTTTTTCTTTAAAAATTTAAAAAGAAAAGCAGCTTGAACAAAATTTAGGGAGGGATAACGAAAATTTCTTTATCTTTCATTTCTATATTTCAAGGCAAAAATTCATTTTATATTTTGTAATGGAAATTTCTGCCAGGATTATCTCAGAGAGTCCAATGTAATTTTTGAACTCTTTCCCTTATCAAATTGTTCCCAATTTTATAATTTTAATTAAATTTTTGGATAGCTATTTTTAGCACAAAATAAAAGGGAATAAAATGCCTGTGATGTCACAATATTTTAATTTTCACTCTCCTTTTAGTACAGCGATAAAAATGTTTTGTTGTTTTTAATTTTAATCCAGAAAAAATCGAACAGTTTTATTTTTGTCCATTTATTTATAAGTTGCTGTGTGACAGGCAATCATCTCTAGAGATTGCATGAAGCTAATGACGTCAATGTGGAGTGCAGGAGAGGCAGTTTTATCTGGACTTTTGATGCTTTTAATCGCCATTATGAATACACTATGTAAATCGTCCAGGGTTGGTTGCAAAGTTCGTTACTAAAAGTCGTTGGTTATTTGAATTTGATAATTCGTTAAAAAAAGCATTTTCCAGAGTATGCTACGAACATAAACGAGTGCAGTCGAAGTGTTCCGTAAGAGAGGAAAATAATAACGCAACATTTTGTCGCAACCAGCGATGTTTTGGAAAATTTAAAAGTTAGATTAGCAAGAATTTCTTTTAGAGGAAATAAGAATATTTCAAACAATAAAACCTTTTAGAACTTTTTTTGATTGTAATTGTTAAAACTATTAAAGTTAAATCTTAAATTAAATCTGTTAAAACCTTATTTCAGATTTATATTATATAACTAATTTTGTTTTTATTATTAATTTAAGTCTCTAATTTGAAAATATTAAAAAAAAAATCATTCAGATTTTTTTCAATCTGCAAAATTATTTTAAAAAATTAAAATAAAAACATTTATTTCAAGAATTATCAGTTGATCATCAATTAAACTTTCAAATCAATTATTAGCAGTGAATTTTGGATCATTCTGCTGATTGTTTTAGAAAATATTCACATATTAAGAAACAACTGAAACTTTTTATTTTAAAGTATTCATTTATCTCCCGAATTAACCAAACAACCTCTCGTGAAAACTCTAAAAAAAACTCCTCTTAATCGTTGCATGAAAGAAAAAGCTTTTTTTCGCCTCCACATTATGACATTCACATGATTAATTTATACTAGACAAATTCTCGGTCATTCCGTGCTAGAAAGCTCGTAGAATTTTTTTTTTATATAAGATCACCCCGAGGATATCCCGCGAGCGTCCACATTGGCGCCTCCGCCCGTCAAACATTCTATTGGGATAGCTGATGAACATCACGAGGTCCATTCGTGACTTGTCTGGGGGATTTATGGGACGCGCGGCATCGCATTGTGGGGGATGAGTGAGTGTGTCACAAAGTCTACGCAAGTCAATTCATATTAAACTATTAAAGTATCTGATTAATAGGATTTAATGACTGTCTACGCACGCAGCCATGTGATTCACATTTTGCATTTTCTGCGAAAAGCTCGCGGGATTCCGTGAAAATCGTATTGTTCTCTGCGCCATCGCTGAAATCTCTGTGAATCACCACAAGAAGTAAAATGCGAAATCGATGGCAGAATTTGTGATCAGAACACATAAATTCGCGGAAGTTATGGGGAAAAATATACGCGCGCGTATTGATGTTTATGTCGGGAGAGATGAAAATAATAATAATATTCTCTCGTGAAGAAAGGAAAATTCATCTCGAAGCGCACGTCAAAAGTTCTTTTATTGTTTCCACTCGTATGTAAATTAAATGGAAGATTTTGACTTTTTTGGCCATCAGCAAAAAAAAAGGCCGCACAGATCCCACTCACTATGTGCGTCACCGCAATTCACATGTGGAATTGTAATTAAGAGTGGATTGTGTGTTTATTTTTCTTGCATGGAAATTTATGCCCTTGATGACCACCAAAGAGGCGCAAATCTCACATCTTTTTTTTCATCCATTTGCCCCTAGCCATCCCGACGAGGAGATGCATCCAATTTGTCTCTACATACAACGTTCTCTTTGTTCTCTGCGCGTATTTATGGAGGACAATGAAAAAGCGGGAATGGAAAGAGCAAAAGAACTTTATGTATTTATAGGTAGCCTAGAAGGTTATTCATTAAGGGAATTCTTTGTGCAAAAATTTTGGATTTGCAAAAGAAGTTTTTAAATTTTATTAATTAAAAATAAATAAAGAATTGTCCTTTTAAATGCAGGAGTTTTTCGAAATTTTCTTGTTAACCTTTGATATTTTAATTTAGGTAATTTATGTAGATAGGTACATAAATATGTATAGATATAGATAAATTTTATGTATATAATTTAACGTTCACTTAAAATTTAAAAACCTGTGGGAATTATATATTATGCTCTATTGATTTCATTTTAATTAAAAATTTTATTTATTACCTAATAATTTATATACTTTTGTGAACATAAAATATAGTTACAAAGCTTTATGACTTTCACACGTGTTTCTTGAAACATTCATTTTATATATTTTATTTTATGCGATTGTTGAGCTTTTTTTGCTAATTGTTAGAAATTTGCATAAAGTATTACTTTTCTATTTTATAACAAAGTAATAGAGATTGTGATGGAGATGCCTGGTGATCACCTGGCGTCTCCACTTTACTGAAATTCGAATTGAAATAAAATATTCAAAATTTATTTATTAATTCTTTTATTTAAAATTTTCCATGAGCCTGATGAAGCCTAAAAAATATTCAAAACATTGCTAGAAGCATGAAAAATTTGTATTTTTAAGCCCCTCTTTCGTGGTTTCTTTGCAAAAGATGCAAAAGAAAACGTGCTCAAATTAAATTAAAACAAAATAACTACAGGAATTTAATTAAAAAAAAAATGTTTTTAAAAAATTCCCTAACAACAAAATATAATTTAATTCATTACCTTTTGAAGTGCCTTGAAAAACAACAAAATTTTCCTTAAATTCTAAACCCGCGATCATTCATTCTAACCATGCTAACCAATAAGCTTAAATAACATTATTTGGCTCGTTTTACGTAAATCTTGTTTACTAACATTTTTATCGTGAATTATTCTGAAGCGTATATATTTAGATAATTTCTCAAATTGATTTTCCAAAATGTTGTATATTCTTCGTGGAATTTTTGCCAGGAAGGATCCCATCCCATAAATAGATCTTCTGATTTGTTTGACAAACAGAATTGCAAGCAACAAACCCAGAAGAATTACAAAATATTTGCTTTGTGAATTTTAAGAGATTTTCGTGCGTCAGCAAGTAATCTTCATGTGAGTTATCAGGCGGTTAGTGGTGCAATGAAATTTACTTTCAAATCAACTTCATATTTCTATTTGGATCATTATCTCGCGCAACAGACGCACATTAAGAAGCCATTTACCTTGGAAAACTTCACGGTGCAGGTTTTTGCATTCTGGGGCAATATCTGATGGGAATTTTTTCATCTTTTCGGTGATTTTTTTTTCTTTCGTAGTGGGAGAAGGAAATGTTGTGCATCAAAAAATTTGTGTCTCCGTGATCTTCTCTGCACTCATGTGAAGCTGTTTACATTGGGAAACTATGAAATGAACCCATCTCTGGGCAAATATGTTCAGTGGGAGTTTGCCAATAGCATTGGTGCGAAAACTATTTCAATGACCCGGTAAACGTGTTCTCTGCCTCTGAGCTGCGATTGACGTCAATCCAGGCATTGGAAATTCATTAAACTCTTTTTCTCTCTCTCTGTCTGTCTCACGGCTCTTCCAACTAGTCCGATTTGCACATAAATCAGCTCCTTCAGTCATGCCCAATAGATCAGCAATGGTGTGGAGCTATATTGAATACTCTCTGTTGCCCCCTCTGGCTCAATGTACTCAAACAAGAAACTTTGGGTGCAAGCTTAGCCCTAAGTGATCCACAACACCCATGTTTGGAACTTTTCCATGGCCCATTCACCCACCTCGGGAGACTTTTGGTAACTTGATGACCCAGCACGTGAACACCGGCAGCCGTTTTGGTGCACACCGTGAGAAAATTTTCCACAACACATCTCCGGGGCACAAATGGAAATTTAACAAAATTTCTTGATTACACAAAAACATCAAATTTTTCCACACATCAACCATCAGCTAAATAAACTTTCGTTACGGACCCAAAATGACGGATTTCAATGGCTTCGGGCCTTCCAGGAGCTCTGCCTGTGTCGTTTGAATCTTCCGCATGGGATTTAGGGTCAAATTTTGGCGTCAGCGGATACCCTTAAGCTGAGAAAGTTTAATTTTCTTTCAAAACCTTCGTTTGAATAACAAAAAAAACCGCGATCTCATATGAAATCTGTGGCAACGAGCAAATTGATCAAACCACTAGAATACGAGAGAGATTTTTTGCATATTACTTTGTTGTATATTAATTGGAGGTGTTGCATTTCAATCATTGCACAACTTGCACAATGATGTATTAGAATGCTGTAGTTGAATTAGATTATTCTTTTGATCTGAGATTTAATTTCCAATCAGGGGGTTGTCATTGAAAAAATGTTGGGCCCTTTTTTTTCAAAGAAATATTTTTTCTTAAGGATTTGTTTCAATTAAATTGAGATTTGATATAAAATATTGATTTGAATAAATATTTAAATCAATGGGCCTAATTCAGCGACCAAGAAACCCTTGAAATTCGCTTAAAATCTTGAAATTTCAGTACAAAATTTAAAGATTTGAAGGGTTTCTCGGTCCCTGAATTAGGCCCAATATCTAATAAATAAATATTTAATTCAAAAAGCAAAGATGAAAAAAAAATTTTTTCGTAGCTTTCGACGTAATTTGAGTTGCATTTGGCACTATTTTAAGCTTCATCTGGGCCTCTCATAAAAAAGAAAATTTTCAAAGAATTATAAAGCAGCAAAGGAAATATTTTAATAAAATTTATATTTTGAACACGAAAAAGATCTTAATTTAATTAAATAAATTTTCCATCGACGTTTCGATTTTGATAGAACATTTTTAAAAATGTTCGAAATGTTGAAAAAACAATTTTAAATCGAAACTCTTAGCTCATCAAGCTCTTTTAAAATCAAAGAAATAAATTCAACCTGATTCATTTTACCCCACACAGATGCATTAACTTTCCCCCACGAGAGCGTCATACATTTCGTGGAATGACAAACCCCTGAAAAATGAAAAATCCAATGATATGGAAGTCACATTGCGGCTGTTCCACTTTCCGATGACTCCATGACGTAGGTTCCAGCGTCAAGTCGCAAAAATAGTCTCTCCGCTTGGATAATTGCATTGCACGCGTGAAGAAAGTTTTGCACATTATGTGTGTGTGACAATATCCCCATATTAACATTTCCTGCACATTGCAATTGAAAGCTGCCCAAAAAAAATCTCATCGCACACGTTGAGTTTATTGTTAGCTGACTAAGCTCAAAACAAGCGTTTCTCTGGGTGTCATAAAATTTATTTAAATAATATTTATGAGGCTTTACGGGAGATGTAAAAGAAGGTACACTGCGCATTTGGTCGCATCTGCTGAATTTTTATCACAACTCAAGCACGTTGGGGGTGTTCAGGTGGAGCTGTATTGTCATTGATTGTTTTTGTTAATGAAATTGTTAAAAATATTTTACCTTTGAATTTTTTTTACGTGAAACTTCCGTTTTAAGTTGCTGACAGAGAAAACACCGACGTAGGTTCTGTTGACGTAAATAATGATCAACACCTTCATTAGAATTTGCATTTTCTTATCAAATGTTTTGCAAAACTTTGCAATAATATATTTTATTGCTTGATTTGTAAACTGGAAATTATTATTTCTTTAAGTATGGACGATTGTTTGAAAATTATTGTAGATTAGAATGATTAGAATTAAACAGACAGATCTCAAAATTAAATGAAAATTTTTTAGAATCATTAAAAAACATAATAAATTAATATTTTTACAATGAAAATTTAAAATAAATCTTCATTGATTTTGCTTAAATTTTTATTCAAGAAATTTAAAATTTTAATTAATAAATTCTTGACTGAAAAACATTCTCTAAGATTTTAAAACTTTATTACTTGACAACAAACTTTCTTGAGCATAACGCAAAACTCCTTTACTTTGGCATTTCTTGAATTTTTCCAATTCGTAATCAAATATTGAATTAAAATTGTTTTACAGTGCTAATGCAAATATTAAAGGAGAAGTATATTTTTCAACACCATCGCATATTTGTCCACAAATTCCTTTCGTGATTTCTTAATCACTGAGAAAACAGTGGTTAAATTCACCTCAAGTGTGAACTCTTCTGTACACTCAACAGGAGCTTGCCCATATTGCTGGTTAAGTGAGGATGAAGAAAAAAAACTCATTAGGCAATGAATCAAAGAGAGGAAAAAAGCGAAATTGAAAAGCTCAATATTTAGAAAGTTATTCATTCTTCGTGGCGGATTCTCGCCGATAAAGTCTCGGAACTTGAAAGAATTCCCTTTTCCCCGCATAATTGGCTAGAAAGAAAAACATAAATTAATGATTAAATTTGCATAAAAATGCAAATTTTGGCAATGTTTTGGGTGGGATTTTTTAAAATGATAAATTGCTCCCGATGTTTGGTGATAATTCGACAAATTCACATAAAGATCATTTTATGCAAAAATTTTGCGTATAGATTCAGCATTGAATTGCCAAGGAGAAGGCTACATCCATGATCTTACCAAAAATCTCTAAAACATTTTTTTTGCATTAAACTTACGCGAGACTTCCTCAGACTTCCGTCTTCGCGCCGTTGAGTCACAGTTGAAGAAGATAAATTTGATGAGTGAAAAAATATTTGCTAATTCCCAGATGGAATTATTCAATATTTTCCAGATAAATAATACTCACAGCTCAATTGGTTATTCACAAGAAAGATGTTGTATTTCCAAAATTTCCATAAATGGAAGATGAGAGATAAAATAATGTTCTTCCTAATTTCCAATGCGGTTTTTTTTATGCTCTCTTCGGGGATTTGTTCTTCATTAATTCAGCAAAGATTAATTTTCTTTTAAAATGAATTTTTTAAGGCAAAAATTTCATTACTTAGCCACCCTTTGATCTGTGTAGTTTGCTCTGGTATAATGCGAAGTGACCCCAAAAATATATTCAATGATGGGTAAGAGCTTACAATGTAATAGTCGCGGATTGCACCAGAAAATGAGCAACTACGTCAATATATTCTAAATCATTCACCGACATCTCTGTGGGTTTGTCCGGTTATCACACTTTGTCGCGTTTTCAAAATAATTGTAAACATTTTTCCCCAAATATAGAATTGTCGCGCTAAAAAGTCCGCAGAAAAAAAAAACTTATTAATCAAGTACTTTGATCTTCCTTAGTTCTTTCCTCAAGACGTTTTTTTTTGCGTAGCCAATCCTCAGGAAGCGATAGTTTGGAAAGAGAAACATAATGAGACCACTTTGGTGCGCAATTTCATCAGCAGCAGTGTGCTGAGTTGAGGGCACACGGAGTACGTTGACTGTGACCCCGCAAGAAGACATAAAGAAATCATGCCAGTGAGATTGTCAATAGGACCATCTCTTGCGTCAATGGGCTTTCACAGAAAATGATCTTCTTATCCCCACCAGCAAACAGCGCGCGTTTTAATTATAGCCTCTTTGCTTTGATTGCCCTGATATCGCTGTCGCTCGCTCTATGTTGGCTTTCATACAATTCTTTGTTATCACTTTGCCATGCTATATTGGTGCGAGATCTTGTTGAGCTTGTTGAGTATTGTGAATGTTCACACACAAAATTCTGTCCACCTGTAGGCGCAAAATAATCTTCAAGTATGTCTCGCAGAGTAAGTTTCGAAGACCAACAAACAATAGTTCGCTGTAAGATGCATCGAGAAGAAGAAAATTGAGGAGGATTCAATGATAAAATTTGAGATGTTTTTGAGGGATTCTTTGAATGATTTTCATTTGAAACATTAATGATTAAAAAACACATTTTCTAAATACAATTCTTTATTAAATTCTACAAAATTTCTTGATATTATGAATATTTATTTGAATAAACATAAAGAATAAGATCTTAAAATCATTTTGAAAGAAAATTTTATTCTGGATCATTTGCGTCTTGAAGTATTTTTTTTTAAACAAATTTTAAGAGTTCTATTTTAATTCCTAACAGTTAAGCATATAAATTGAATTCTAATTTTTTTATCTGTTTGATCTTTTTTTTTCTAGTTCCTGAGTATTTTTTAGAGACTTCTTGACGGCAGAAAAATTAACAGAATCTTTAAATTGAAAGATCCGTGGAAAATTCTTTATGCAGAGAGGACACTAATGGAATTAAGGATACTTTATTGGAATGAATAAGTAAGTAAATTAAATAATATTCATCAAACTAAAAAGAAAATGAGCGAATGGAGCTTAAAAGCTCAAAATTGTTAAAATTAATCATTTCTTCTCCTTAAGTTTTGATCAAGAATTTTTGTTAAAAGAATATTTTCCATGATTTTTGCAAAAATTCCTATTAAACCCGATTTACTCTCATTTAATTCTAAAGAGAAAGAAAATAATGGGAGTCAAGAAAAATTAATTTTATACTGAAATGAGTCACAAAAATTCACAGAATGCTTTAAAAAAAATTCACGAGATTCGCATAAAGTTTTTTAGGTAGTAAAACTTTGATCTACATACTTTTTATGTAATTAAATAAATAACACTATTTAATACATAGTTGAATACAATACTTAATCTTATCTGTTTTAAACATTATGAAAAATCTCCCACAGAATATTTTCCTTTAGAATTTTCCATGAATTTTCTGTCAATTTGTGGTAAAATGTTTTTCGTGTAATCTCATTATTTCTCGTGGTGGATGGTGAAAATATTTATTCATCCGGACAGGGATGCTTCCTCTCTGTACAGTACATACAAAACAATCCTGACAAATTGAATCGATTGGCGTGTTTTACAATTCCCGCCACAACATAGGCGAAACATCCTCCGGTGTTTGTTGTTACGGGAAGAATCGATTGTATTTTGGTCTGTGTTTTTGGGGAGGGTAAAAACAACCCCAATTGACGGGAAGTCCTTTGGGAATGTCCTATCGTGGTGTCCCCAAAAATTGCCTCAATCGATTGAGGCCATCAGAGTCTTTCACTAAATTGTATATTGAGTGGATTCTCTCCTCACTCTCAAGTCCCACGATGACGTGACAATGGGCCATTTGTGAGCAGCAGGTGCTTCTCTGGAAGTGCCAATAAAAGTTCAATTTTGCCCTAAGCAGTTGTAATCCCGGGCATGATTGCCCAGCCATTCTCAATGGCCTCATAATTAATACCCGAATCGAGCAATGAATGTCGCAATTTAATGAATTTATCACCAAATTTTCCGGTGCAATCTCATAATTTATCCATCCCATCCAACTAAAATTCGCAAAACTCATCCGATTCACATGAGAAAGTGCAAAATGTGATTTTTTTTTTCAAATTAAAATTTAAGCTTTAAGCTTTCAAGCTCATTGTACATAAATATTGCATTTTTCCAACACAACCAGAAGCCACATTGAGTGCAAGAATGTGCTTAAATAGCATGGAAAATAGTTTCTCTCAGCAGAATTGCTTCATTTCTTTTTCACAGCATCTTCCATTGGAAAATTCCTTCTCTCGACAATTTTGAAATCACTGAGATAGATTTGTGGTAGAGATTTGAGCTTCTCTTCGGGGCTCTTCTCAAACCACACTGTGCAGAGCTTTCCGCTGGCATACCAAGCAAATTCCACCACGGAGAGTAAGCTTGCACCAATAATAAAGCCCGCTAAACCACCAAGAGTAGCCAAGAGGTCATACCAAGTAGATACGATGGTTTGCTGTTGAATAGAAAATTTTTAAACAAGAAAAAGAAGAAATTTTAATGCAGGATTGTGGGGTAAAAAGGGTCACATTTCATGGGGAGGAAAATTGTGCAGATGAGTGAAAATTTTGTCAATAAATCCCTGCTGAGCCATGAAATGAAAGGAGATTATAAATTAAGGAGATTTATGTGGATTTAAAATGAATATGTATGATGTTCAGATAGAGTTGAAAAGAATTTCCTTTTATAGATTAATGATTCTATGTTAAAAAAAAATATTAAGAAATTTTAATCGATTCTTGTTTTCTTTTACGGAGACTTTTGCAAACTTTTAAAGAACTTTCTGATTTTTTCGGGGGCTTCAAGGTAAGTTTTACAATTTAACCCTTGGAGGATTTTGCTGGCCACTGTGGCCAATTCGACATTTTTTTAAATCATTACAGAATAAAATTTCTTTAACATATCCGTGATAAATTCTGAATCTGTGTACAGGGGAGTTTCATTACTTCAAGATCGTCGAAAGAAAACTTGGAAAAATATTTTCTTTTGAGAAAAAATGAAGATCAAATTTTGAGCTTAGAAAGATTGATCTTATAAGTGTTAAATTTGATTGTTCTTTACCAAAGCTTTCAGCGTGTCTTTGAAGAAGATTATATTATTACTAAAGAACTCATGAGTTTATGTGAGGGTTTTTCACCTCTTTTTAACCGACGAAAAACCCGGAAAATTGTTATTGTCTCTATACGTCGGAAAATCACTTCTTTTTTTATTACTAAAGAATTGAAAAACTCACATTGACGCCCCCGGAAAAAGCTAGGACTTCACAAAAAAGTTTGCAAAGTTTAGAGTTTCTAAAAGGAAAAAGCTTCACAACAAAATAAATTCAAGATTTAATTTTTTTTAAAAGAAGGAAATTTCTTTCCACTAAAAATAAATCTCTAATCTATCTTACGGAAAAACATTCAACTCTGATTCACTTACAAGATACTCAACGGCATATGGAAGAGCAAAGTGCACATGAACGACGCTCAAGTGACTTTCATCCATGGAAATGGATTCATTGAAGAAATCTGCTGGGGTGAAGGGTTGTACGAAGCCAAAATGCGAACGAATGCCGTACTTTATGTAGTTGCACTGTGGTCTACAATCTGAGCATTGAGTTCCAATGAAATGGGAATTTAAATTTACCATATAAGGCTCAGAGTTGTCCCACATACCTAGCAAGATTTAAAATTTATTTAACAAAGTTTATCATTTTAATATGAATGATGAACTTACTCTTCCATTTAATAAGGCATGAGATGTCACTGAGCAAGCATCGAGATTGATTGTAGATGTTTGCATATTGATAGGGGTAGCAGCCACAGAAGCGAATCATATCGTTGAACTTACAAGCCAGTTGGCATTCACTGAAGGTGTAGAAACTGCAAAAATAAAAAGGAAGCTAGATTAAAAAGCTTCTTTCGGGAGAATTTTCTCAAAAAGCTCACCCTTTGTAAATTAATGTGTTTTCATCCCAAAAGTAACATCCTCGTGCCTTAGCTGAAACATGCCGCATCGTTTGACTTCCCTTGAAAGATTCTGGGAAGAGTTCAATGAAGACTTCTCCTGAAAGTTGAATTTGTCTCTCAATGTAGGCATTACTGCCCATATCAGGATAATCCTGAGGATTAAAAATAAGGACTCTTGATGCCATTGATGAGTGAACGTTGTAGTTTTGATCTGATGAATTTTGCTCAATTATTACGGTCAGGCCTTCCTTGAATTCGGATTCTTTAACGTAGAGCGGTTTGGGGCTAGGAATATCTAATCCTTGCTTAGAGATCCTTTCCATTTCCACGCCAGTTAGTCTCTGGTAGTTAAACGTACAGCATGGGCCGTAGTCTGTCCAGTTTGTATTGAAGATTGTCGAACAGTCCATCTTTACACCGTTCCAGTAGCATTCTTTGAGGAAGTCATCACAAGGAGGAGTTAACTGGAATTTTAGGAGGGATTTTAAGGAATTTTCATCAATTATGAGCCTTGGAAATATCTTACATTGGCAATTATTTCTCCTAGAGGATAGGGGTTGCCGTAGAATTCAATGAAAAAGCTGTGAAGACGATTGTAGAGGTAAAAGTCATCCTGATCTACATTGAGCGTATAGAAAGATCCCAATTGCAGAAGATGCTCGTAAACACCTTCACGAGTCTCTGAAATCTTCACTGTTGTTTGATTCTGCTTTGAAAAACTATTTTAAATAAAAGAAAATTGACCAAAAAATTAAAATTTCTGCACCAGAATTAAAAGAAAGTAAACTCTTCGTACTAAAACTCCTTATTCTGATAACATTTTTTTTGGCAAACAACATAATAAAATAGCTAATAAATGGGTCAAGGGGTGTAAATCTTTTTTTGAGGAACTTCCGATGCGGAACAATCACATACTGGCTTAGAAGGCAGGCACCCACCAACTGGGTCACTATCAGTATATCAATGGCAATTCATGTTGCCTTCGACTTTGCAAATGTATAAAGCATTAAACTATATTGCAAAATCAGTGCTATGCTGGTGGAAATTCAACCCGAAATTCTTTCACATAAAAGCAGAAAGAAAATCAACTTTTATATCATTCCCAGTTCTACTGTAGACGTGTGAAAATGCAGAAAATTCACATTTTGTTAATTTCGTTTATCGTCTTATTAAGTGGTTTAGCATTGGCTGAACGTTTTGATAACTATCACGTGTATAGTTTGGAGCTTCAATCATTGAGGCATGTTGAATTAATAAGAGATTTTGAAGATAAATTAAGTGGTGGTGTCGAAGTTCTATCTCCGTTGATGCGGAAGATCCCACAGGAAGTTAACGTTCTCATCTCTCCCAATCAAATTGTGGACTTTAAGGCCATTTTGAGGGCTCAAAAAATCCCTTTTCGCCTTATTGAGGAAAACTTCCAAGATGTAATTGACGAGGATGCTAGGCTGAATAACCTGAGAGCCGATACAGGTGATTACAGCTGGGAAAGGTACTACAGGCTTGAAAATATTCACAACTGGATGAGGAGTCTTGAGGCTAAGCATCCTGGTGTAGTGAATACAATTGTTGGAGGTGAAAGTTATGAAAAGCGAAAGATTTTGGGTGTAAGGATCGCCCACAACGAAAAGAATCCGGCAATTTTTGTTGAAGGAGGAATTCATGCACGTGAATGGATATCTCCAGCTACATCCACCTTCATAGCCAATGAGCTGCTAACAAGTGAAGATCCAGAAACAAAGAGACTAGCTCAATCTTACACGTGGTACATCTTCCCCAGCGTCAATCCGGACGGTTATGAATTTTCAGCGACTGCTAATAGAATGTGGCGAAAGACTCGTCAACCCTATGGATTCTGCTACGGTGCTGACCCGAATCGCAATTGGGATCATCATTGGATGGAAGAGGGTTCGAGTTCCTTCTCCTGCTCTCAAGTCTACGCCGGAAGTGCGCCATTCTCGGAAATTGAAACTCGTACCCTGTCACAATACATATCAAGTGTAAAGAATCTCCGGCTCTACGTTTCCCTACATTCATACAGCCAATTGCTGTTGTATCCCTATGGAACTTCGGAGAAGGTTACAAAGCCTCAGGACTACGATAGGATATCCAATGCAACAGTACGAGCTATTTCAAAGCGCTACGGGACAACGTATGAATATGGCAACATTGAAGAGGCCATCTATCCAGCCTCTGGGGGGTCAATTGATTGGGTTCATGGGGTTAATAAAGTCCCACTGGCTTTTACATTCGAACTCAGACCTGATCGGAATTCACGAAATGGTTTTATGCTCCCAGCTGATCAGATTATTCCTACAGGGGAAGAAACAATGGACGGACTAACAGCTATGGTTCAAGAAGCTGAAGCTTTAGGCTATATGAGGGAAGAAGAAAACTCTTTGTAAATTATTTATGATTGTTAAAGCATATTGGTAATAAAATGTTTTATTTGTTACGGTCGATAAGCTTAATTTTTCGTTCTTATAAAAGATTTTTTCGACTTTAATGGAACTAGTAGAGCTTCAATCTTTCACTGCAAAAGTCTACGTAAAAATATGAATTTAGTGGTCATAGTTCTTCTTCTATCCTTCTCTGTACTTGTGGGAGTTCAAGCTAAAAGATACAACAACTATCGAGTTTACAGAATGTCTGTTAATTCATCGGATGAGCTTGATGTTTTCCAATCTCTTGAGAATAATTGTCGAATGGGAATTATTGTTGAAAGACATCCTGTCAGAGGAAAAGCCCAAGTCATTGTATCTCCCAATAAAACTTTAAGCTTTGAAGCTCTAATGAGGGAGAAAAATATAAAAATTAAAATGATGGAAAGTAACATCCAACGGCTGTTTGATGAGGAATTAAAAGTTTTAAATGATTGGACCCCGGACAAGTCTCGGCCAATGAATTTTAAAATCTATCATACTCTAACCGATATCTACGAATGGCTGTATGATTTAAGCAGAAAGTATCAGAAGCACGTAAAGCTGTTAAGAATAGGAAAATCCTATGAGAATCGTGAGATACTCGGAATAGAAATTTCCCACAATCGCCGAAATCCAACAGCCTTCATAGAAGGTGGCATACATGCACGTGAATGGATTTCTCCAGCAACAATTCTCTACTTAATAAATGAACTTTTAACAAGCAAAGAAGAGGAAATAGTGAAGCTAGCAAGGAACATTAACTGGTACATTGTTCCAGTTGTAAATCCGGATGGATACGTTTATACGCACACCCATGATCGTCTTTGGCGTAAAACCAGAAGACCTTATGGGATGAGCTATGGGGTTGATGCAAATCGCAATTTTGGCTTTCACTGGATGGAAAAAGGCTCTAGTCTAAGGCCTTGTTCTGAAATATTTGCAGGGCCAAGACCTTTTTCAGAACCAGAAACTTGGGCTCTTGCTACATTTCTCAAAAATATCCCAAAGCTTAAGCTTTACATCTCATTCCACTCTTTCGGTCAACTCTTTATGTATCCTTATGGATATTCTCCTAGACCAGTGAAAAATTTTCGTGATGTAGATCAGATAGCATTTGCTACAGCTACTGCCCTATCTAGGCGATATGGGACACATTATAAATATGGAAATATCTACAATACTATTTATCCGGCAAGTGGGTCATCCGTAGACTGGGTTTCAGGAGTACGTCGTGTCCCTCTGGCTTATGCGTATGAACTACGACCTGCTCGAAATACAATTCTTGGCGTCATATTGGATCCTAAGTTTATTGAGCCGACCTCCTTTGAAGTAATTGATTCACTAATAGCTATGGTAGATGAGGCTGAAAAGCTTGGTTATTTTTGTTTCAGACGCAATTTATTCTGATCTAATTAAGATCAAACTTTCTTTTTTTTCTTGTACTTTAATAAATTTTATGAAAAGAAATTCGTTTTGTCCTTTATTCGATTATCTATGAACGGTTCTACGATGTAGTTAAAAGTTCTAATTTGGTTTTGTTTCCACAACGAAAGAACTGAAGAAGAAAGTTATAGTCATTTGGAGAGATTTCAAAAGTCTTTTAAATTAAAAGACTTATCAGAAGTCTAATACATTGCATTTAAAATGCCTCTGATTTATTTAGTTGTTCTGTTTTAGCTTTCTTATCAGAAACCTTACAAATTGTTGAAGAACTAAGTTAGAAACAATCTAAAGAGTAGCTAAGATAAGGAGAAATTGATGACACAGAAGATGAAGTCATTCATTTAAGGGTTAAAGATTAAGTAGTAAAACTCATTAGCTCCAAATGATTCATACTTCTAGAATTAAATTTTTTTTTAAAAAGATTTAAGATTTTCACCGTTTTAATGAAAATTTAAGTCAAAATTTGAATAAAAAATGAATCAAAACGAAAATATTACGCGATTGAACTTAATCTTCTCATGACGTCAGGTTCAACGGTGGCTCCAAGAAGACTCATAAGTGCAGTGCTTTGATAAATAAAATCAGACACGTGGACAAAGTATCGAAAGTGTGCCTGATAAGGAAACTTAAGACAAACACTTGAGACAGTTCTTATATAAAGAATTGTCTCTGATGCGTTTCTTCAGTTCAATTTCATTCCACGCTTCAAGATGACGATCAGCATTGTAGTCTTGATTGCCATTTCCTGTGTATTTGGACACACCCTTGGGGAAGTTGCTCGTTACGACAACTACAGGATCTACGGAGTGACGGTGAACTCAGTTGAGGATTTTAAAGCTCTGGAGAGTCTTGAAGGAACCAGTGATGGATACATCTTCCTCTCCATGCCATCTAAGTTGTCCAAAGAAGCTGCCGTTGTTGTTGCTCCTCATAAATTTGATATTTTTGAGAGCTTTCTAGACAGCAAAAGCATCAAACACAGAGTGACACAGAAGAATTTGCAACGTATGATCGACATGGAACGTAGATCAATGGATTTTAGGAAGAGGAGAAGCAATGGCTTTGACTTCGACAACTACCACACCATTGAAGAGATAAATGCTTGGCTGAACTCTCTGGAGGAAGCTCATCGAGATGTTGTTTCCGTTATCACTGCTGGAAAGTCATATCAAGAGCGTGATATCTTGGGTGTGAAACTTTCTCGTGGTGCAGATAAGCCAGGAATTTTCGTTGAAGCTGGTATTCATGCACGTGAATGGATTTCTCCAGCAACGGTTATCTTCCTAATCAATGAACTTCTAACAAGTTCTGATCAAGGTGTTAAAGATCTTGCTGAAAACTACGATTGGTACATTTTCCCCAATATCAACCCAGACGGGTTTGTTTATACGCATGAGAAGAATCGCATGTGGAGGAAAACACTGAAGCCAGATCCTGATATTGCGGCATGTTTTGGCGTTGATGCCAACCGTAATTGGGACTTCCAGTGGACATCAAGTGAAACAACCAACAATCCATGCTCAGACAAGTATGCTGGACCATCACCTGCCTCTGAACCCGAAGTTGTTGCTGTTGCGAACTACATGACGAGCATCAAGGATAAATTGCACCTCTTCCTTTCATTCCACTCCTTCAGTCAACTCATCCTCTTCCCCAATGGGTACACAGAAGAACTCGTTGAGCACTACAATGATCTCAAGGATATCGGGGATAGTGCTGCTAAGGCTCTAGCTCAGCGCTATGGGACTGAATACACCGTAGGGGATATCTACAGTACGATCTATCCAGCTCCTGGAACCTCCATCGACTGGGCTTATGGAGCTTTAGGCATTAAGCTTTCCTTTGTCTACGAGCTGCGTCCCACGTCCAACTTAGAGGGTGGACACACATTGCCTGCTGATCAAATTAGACCTGTAGCCTTGGAGACAATTGATTCTCTCGTGGCGCTAGTTAAGCGTGCCAAAGAACTAAAATACTTTGATCGTCAATAAAAATTTTATTCTCCGTGAATTATGAGACTTTAAACTTTTCTTCAAAAGTTTATTTGTAAAAGAAATATTTTGTTTATTAAATTTTGAGAATAAAAAGATATCTTGAAAAGAAAAATATTTATCTTATTAATGATATTTTCTTTGGATTTCATAAAATGTGGCTTAAAGGATTATTTAATCTTTAAAAACCATAAAAAATACAAAGAATTTTTCCAACTGGTTCCGTTATTAGTTTAGAAAATTTCGGTTTTTCTTGAAAATCTTAAAAACCCTTACAAGACTTTCCGGAACGCTAAAATGAACAAACTCCTTTTCTTTTTCTCATGAATTTCTTTAAAGTTTACTGAACTACTTGTAACAAAATCTAATCAATTAAAAGATCATCCAACTTAAGTTGTGTGAAGTTCAAATTTATTTTTATTGTAAAAAAATAAAAATAAAACCTCTTTAGGGTGATAAACTACGAGTACCTCTTTGTAATAAAAAAATCAAACACCTGAAATGAATGAGTCTGGCTCGATAAGAAGCAGCATACTTAAAGACGCTATAAAAGCAACAGTTCACAATTATTCCATTCAGTTCGATTTCTTGTTGCTCTGGGAGGTGTGTGAAAAAGATGAAGATCAGTTCAGCTCTTTTGGTGGTGTTGTCGTGTATTTTGGCACAGAGTCTGGGTGAAGTTGCTCGTTATGACAACTACAGGATCTACGGGGTGACTGTTAACAGTCATGAGGATATCAAAGCTCTGCAGAGCCTCGATGGGACAAGCGATGGATTAATCTTTATCTACATGACTTCAAAATTAGCTGAAGATAGCCAAATTGTCGTTGCTCCGCACAAGTTTGCCGACTTTGAGGATTATTTGAAGAGAAATGGGATGACGTGCAAAGTTTTGGCGGAAAATCTTCAACAATTGATTGATATGGAGCGTAGGATGATGAATCTGGCTAAAAGCCGCACGCAGGGCTTTGATTTCGACAACTACCACACGCTCGATGAAATTCATGCTTGGCTCAAGTCTCTGGAAGAAGCTCATCCAGATGTTGTTTCTGTTGTCTCTGCTGGAAATTCCTACGAGGGGCGTGACCTTTTGGGCGTGAAGCTATCCCATGGCGCGGGTAGGCCAGCAATCTTTGTTGAATCTGGTATTCATGCACGTGAATGGATTACACCAGCTGCAACAGTCTTCATTGTCAACGAGCTGCTAACAAGTGAGGATGAGGCTGTAAAGGATCTGGCTGAGAATTACGACTGGTACGTCTTCCCAAGCGTCAACCCCGATGGCTATGTGTACACGCATGAGAAGGATCGTATGTGGAGGAAGACCAGACAACCATACGGATCGTGCGTTGGTGCTGATGCCAATCGCAACTGGGACTTCCACTGGAATGAAGTTGGTGCCAGCAATCAGCCCTGCTCTGATACCTACGCCGGTCCAAAAGCCTTCTCCGAACCCGAAGCTCTCGCTGTCTCGAGCTATGCTGAGAAGCTCAAGGATCAAGTGAAACTCTACATCTCCTTCCATTCCTTCAGTCAGCTTCTCATCTTCCCCAATGGCTACACCGCTCAGCACGTTGATAACCACAAGGATCTCAAGGAGATCGGTGATGTAGCTGCAAAGGCCTTGGCTAAGAGATACGGAACAAAGTACACTGTTGGTGATATCTACAGTACGATCTATCCTGCAGCAGGAACATCCATTGATTACACCAAGGGCGTCCTCGGAATTGATCTCTCGTACTGCTACGAATTGAGACCTCAAAATATTTTCCAAGGTGGATTTACTCTTCCTGCTAAGCAGATCAGGCCAACTTCCTTGGAAACTCTTGATTCACTCGTGGCACTTGTCAATAAGGCTAAGGAGCTTAATTATTTCGGTGAAAATTAAAGCTTTGAGCTTTCTTGTTATTGTTTGGAAATAAACTTGAGCATTTGTTGAAATTGAAGATTTTTTATTATAGAATAGCTTTTATGAGAGAAAATAAAATCATCTCAGATTTTATTTCCTTTCTCTGAGCTTTTATGAGCTTATTTTTAAGCTCTATTTTCGTGAAAGCAAAAAATTCTAGCTGTTTGTTTAATTTCTCAAGCACATACTTAAGTCTTTAATTTGCGGAAAAACTCACAGAATATAGAGATTAATTCCCTACAAATATTGATTAAAAACTTAAGTAAAAAAATTACAAATTACTACTCATTGGAAAAAGTTTAAAGACTCTAAATTCAAAGCAAAAACAACTTAAGAAGCTCTTGGGGTTTTCTACATTCTCATTATTTTATCGTTCTCGTGCCTCCTTGAAATTAATTTATGTAATTCCTGCACAATCTCACTTTCTTGTGCAATCCTCCCATGAATGAATAAGTCACAGAGGAATTTATCCCTCCAAGAGAGAGCTCTTGAGATAAGGTGCAGCCATCAGGCTTCCGGCGAGTATTTGTTTGAGAGGGTATTAACTCACATGTAATCCCTGTAGTTTGTAAGAGCCTCTCGACTAATGCGCGTTCCACTGCACAAAGCCACGGCTGGGAAAGGAATTGTACTTATGGGGACACGATAGACTGACCTTCCTGTAGCCGTTGGGGCTTTCAGGAAGGTAACATAGGAGCTGGCAAGGAGCCAGATTGTTGCAACAATTGCAGTCATGATGAGCAATGTCCACAGCATTCTCTCCACGTTAGAACGTCCCTTTTCCACCGTATGCTGGCACCCATGTACAAAGGTTTTCTCTGAGAATTCCGTGAAGCATCCACGGTATGACCCCCAGAATGACCGACGACCTCCCGTGTGGCCCATCTTCCCTTTGACTGCATGAGACAGCGGAATTTTCTTGGCTTTTATGGTGCGAGGAATTTATGATAAATGAGCTTATACAGGGAGACAATGGTTATTATTAAGTGTTTGCCTCTTGAATTTTCTTCTTCCCGCCTGCCTATTCGGGGGCGCTTATTGCTTATTCAGGGCGCGAATAGCTCATGTTTCATTCATGCTTCTGATAATGAATTCACGTGAGATGAACAGGCAATTCCTCATTTTCTCGCCACCTTTACGGTGCCTAGGATGGGGGAAGGAGAAGCTACATAGAGAAGGGTATAGACTTCCACTTAAAGGTACCTGAAGGTGTTGTTCAATTCTCAATTATCGACAGCATCCGTGTTCCCTTCATCCCTTTTTAGTTATAAATTTAATCCCTCACACGAATATTAATCATATTTTTTTGACGTTGAATTTTCCCAAAGAAAAAGCTTTTCTTTCTATATAATTTATTTTTATTCTTCAACCTTAGGAATTAGGGATGGGAAAGTTCTTGGAAAACAACTTTCTCCACAATTTTCTCTGTCAAATTTTTAAAAACTTCTTTGTGCTTCAGATATTCTTAAGAAAATCATTTTGATTTTAAAAATATTGATTCTGAAAAAGCTTTTTTCAAAGCTTTCTGATTACTTCTGTGGTGTAAACCACCCATGTAGGCATTTGGGCACAGGAGTGGGTGTAAAAAATTCAGCACGTCCTAGTTCTTTTAGTGTTTTAGCACAGAGAACTATCAGCCCCGTATGATTCTCATCACCTCGCCCCCAGATAAGACTGGCTATGATAACTCCATCATCTTCGGCCTTTGAATTCGGAGCTTCCAGGAAAATTGGTTCACTTGGATAACAATTTTCTTCGCACCACGTAATCTTCGTTTTATTCTTCACATTTACCTTAATGATCTACAAAAAGAAAATATTCAAAAAATATTTTTTTGTAGGGAAAATAATTAAGGAAAAGCTCATTCTTACAGTTCCAGGATTATCTGCATCCACATCAGCACTGATAGCATAGAAGTACGTGTACTCCTTTCTCCCAAATCTCTCATAGTTTATCCTAGGAGTTTCACATCCTAGATCACAAAGGAGTTCAGGGAAACAGAAGATTTTTCGATTATCCGCATAGAAAGCTTCTGCAGCTGTTCCCTCAAGCTTTATGAGGTTTTCTCTGCCATCATTCTCATCATTCTTTTTGATTAATTTGCCAATGAAGCTATTAGCTGAGGAAGTTGGGGGATTAAGTGGCAGGACAAACCTCAGAGGACGCCCTCTGAACATTTTTGCATAGTCAGGATTTGTCTGCATCTCCTGGAGGCTCTCAATGTACATACAATTCAGCATTTTAGGATCATTGTAGCAACAAATGTCCAGAATTAAATGATCTTCCTTCTCGAAAGAATTTATCACGTGGAGAAAGAAGAAAGGTTCTGAGTAGAAGGTGTGCTTTAGAGCTCCTGTTTTGCGATCTAGGAGATAGATGTGGGTGTTGTGCTCCTCAAACCATTTGAAAGAAGCCATCAATGGTTCATTCTTCACATGAGCAGCTATCATATGACGAACAGACACACTGAGTGGCTGTTCGATGAGGATGAAGAAGTTCTCGGAGATTCCAAAAGTGTGCATGTAGCCAGGATGTAATTTCCATCTTGTAGGCAATGTGGCTACAACATTTGCCATTTCCCACTGTCTCTTCCCTCGTGGAAATTCCAGGATTGTGTATTTTGGTCCCATTCCAGAAACGCTCAATCCCAAATTGAAAATCCTCCCATCAGGCATAATATGTGGGTGCGATGAATGATTAACAATGCCGAATTTATCGTAAAGATTAACCCTTTCGAGCGTAGCGAGACTTTCAACGTCAAATCGAAACATAACAGGTGTCTCAGTGAAGGCAAACATATCATCCCCAAAGGGATAAACGGTGATCATGGCATTATCAGAGCTACTCTCTCCTGGATGGAAGATTGAAGCCACACGCGAGAAGATTGACTGACAAGGATCAGGAACAGCTTTCGTCCCGAATTCCGTCACAACAATCCTATTAGCAGCTCGATTCCTTCGATAGGAATTTGTCTCAATAAAGCGACATTGGTATGTTACCCTGCCATCCTTAATTGCAAATCGATGCAGGAGAGCTGATGAATCGAAGAGATGATCAAATCGCATTTGTCCGAATTTTAAATTTCCCGGACCATTTCTCAGTAAACTCCCACAGATCCATTTGGGAATAGATCCTGAAGATCGTCCTTCAATTGGTACAAAAATCTCCTTCTCACACGATCTTGTCCACACTGTTGCATCACAATTTGGATAGAGATCCTTCCCTGCTGAGGGTTTTCCTGTGTTTTCACGATCCTACAGAGAAAAAATATTCTTCTCAAAAACTTAAAAAAAAAGGATCTTTGAAAGGAAATTCTCACCTTTGCATCACAAATAAGTTTCTTTATCATTTCACGTTTTAAAGGTACTTTAATCTACCACGTTGTACGCGGAACAAGTGATGACAATGAAAGCTCCCGCGGGGCTTTATGAGCACAGAGTGAGAGCACCTCAAGCTGAATCATCGTGACTTAGGCAGGCAGAAATTGTGTAGAAATTGATCACAATTGAAGGTGATTATCTTCAAAAGCAAACCGAGGCGGTGGATTAACATTGACAAATCTTCTCTAAATTTCATCTAGATCAAGGTTAAAAGAAGATTTGAGATTAATTGGCAAAGCTGATTGACTGAACCTCTAAAGATTCTAATGAAATTAATTTTTTTATTACTTATTCTTCTAATTTTAGCTTTTGAAACCTTGAATTGAAAATGAATTTTATTAAAAATAAATTTAATTGTGTAAATGATAATTAATAATTTAAAAAATTAAAAGAAAAACTTCTTTGCTCCTTAACATTTATTAGGACGTTTTAGGAGCTTTTTGTGCTACCTAGAAGGAGCTAAAAACTCTCAAAAAATTCTTATATAATCTCCTTCAATCAAAGAAGTAGGGGAAGACGGGGTAATTTGGCCACTTTGGCAAAGTCATTAATGGGAATATCTCAAGTATGGTAAATGCTAGAAAATCCATTTCTCCACAGTTTATACTCCCCATAGAGATAATCAATCGTACCAAGTATGAGGAAAATCCGATCATTAGATTTTCTTTTATTTGATAAAAATCATTTTTTCACTTTTTCAAGTGCTTTTGGCATTTTGAATCTACGTCATTTTCGAAAAATTTTTAACACTTAAAAATTAACTTTTAAGCCATTAAGGGTCATTGATCCATCATAAACACGATAGTGACATCCATTTTCCGATATCTCAAACAGAGTTTCCTGTGGAAATGGTTTTTTCCGGAAAATTGGAGTGGGGTAATTTGGCCACTTGAGTTTTTCCGGCACATTTTCCGACGCACATTTAAGATATTTATTGTGGTTGTGCCTTTTAATGTTTTCTTACAGATTATAAGCAAAGTAGGATAAAAAATTTTATCTGAAAAAAAGAAATTTACGATAATTTGAAAAATGGCCTTTTTTAGACTTTGCCCGTTTATGGTTCAGAAAATGTTAAAGTTTGAGGCTCTGTTAAATATTTTTATCTGGCAAATTACTGGAAATGAATCTTAGATAAATAACCTATCTTCCAAAAAAATAATCGAAAAAATAAAATTTTTTTATTGTTCAAAAATTTTCATGTTTAATAATTTGTGCGCCAAAGTGTCCAAATTACCCGTGCTCGGGGTAATTTGGACACTAAGCTAAGGGTCCAGGAGAATGGAAAATTCACCCATTTCTCATCGAGATAGAGAAAAGTATTATATGGGGAAGTTGTAGGCCGGAAAATTTCCTACAAAATAGGGCTATTTGGTTTTCTTCATACTACCATACTTGCTTGATATATCCCAAAAACCGCCAAAGTGGCCAAATTACCCCGTCCTCCCCTAATAAAGAATATATTTTAGAAATTGAAATTCGATAAAATGGGAAATTACCTGGCGTCTCCATCTTGATATATTATTGAGAAAATTCTTACTATTTAGCTATGATTTCATTGCTGTAAACTACCAACTTTTACTTTGGAAAGCTGATTTAAATGGCTTTAAATTCTATCTTATTCTTCAGCAATTGATTTTCTTATGATTAATTTAACAAAAACTAAAAATTAATTCATAAAATTTTATTAAAAAATCCTTCATTTTTATAGAAAAACTGAAAGCTTTTCTTCCTTGGAAATAATTTAAGTGACTTTATCTTTATTTCTGTTACTGTGTAAAAATTTTAAGGCAACCCCGTGTCATAGATGTCTACCGCGTAAAAATTATTGCGTGAGGGCTCGTCAGCAAAAAATTGTTGTTTATTATGAAATTCTTTCCACATCTTATTTATTCTGATTAGATAAGACGAAGAATATTTATTTAGATTTATTTTCGGGAAAAAGTAGCAAGTTTTGGGTGATATTGTTGTGCCAAAATGTTTCTTCTGCTAAAGCTTTTCATTAGATCATCAAAGAATCTGAGAAATGTTCTTAAAATGCTAAGAATTGATTTATATTCTCAAACCTTTCAAAGGTTACAACGACAAATGATTAGACGTTGAACTTAAATCAATTTTTTATTGATCTTTCATAACTCTGACAAGGCATCAATTGTGACTGGAAATCTTCTTCTGAACTGATTCAAACTCGATCGAATTGTGCATTAACGCCATTTGACCCCTTTAACCTCAACCTTATCGCTGAATTGCAGCTTTCTGAGACAATCACAAAAGACATGAAAGCTTCAACGAAAATTTTTCAACCTTTGTACATTAACTTATGACCTTAATATTTGATTAGAAGGCACGTATAGACGACAAAAAAAGCTGTGAAAAAGTGAAATTATTCCGCAATATGGTGGCCCTTTGGTGGGTTCAAACACCGCGCTAATGCTTTCGAAACTAGACGCGCATACATGTTGAATATGCTTTTAAATTAATTAAATCATCTCATCAGATGCAAATTTCCTCTCGAACCACTTCAAACCAGAAAAGCCAATCTTATTAAATCACAATACCGCATATGGAATTTATGAATGAATTCCAGTTCAATCTGGTTTCCATTTCTCCATCAATAATTTCATTTTGCCAATTTACATTGAATTTAATTGGACACTTTAATCAATCACAAATTGCACATCTCCAGGAAATTTCCCACAAAAGACATTCCGGGCAAAAAATATGTTTTTTCACTCCTTCCAACAAGGTGATAAGTCGTGGATTTTTTGGAGCTTTTTTAGCGAGATAAGCTTTTAAATTATTTTGAAGCATTTAAGACAAAAAAAAAGATCTCGCCACTGCTGGGACTTTTTTGTTTTCTCTGCAGCATCACTAAGAAAGTGAATGTGTTTTTTTTCTTGTTAAGTAAAAGATCGCGGTATCAGGCTGTGATAAGGGGGTTGTGTGTATAAATAAGAGCGCTAGGGCAGCGGAATGATCAGTTGAATTTTGCGTGTGGCGCGAGAGAAACCGCGGAACGAGCAGTGAAGTGAAATTAATTTTGTGTCTTTGTGGATTTAGTGAAGAGCCAAAATGGATTATTTGCTGAATAAATTTGTGAGTTTATACTTATTGAAATTTTTCTTGTGAATGTTTGGTGTCAAAAATTTATTTTTACTTCTTAAATATGATTTTAAATTAAAATTTGGTGAATTCGCGTTGAAAAGTTCAAGATTTTATGAAGAAAAGACTAATTTAGAAAAAAAAAACTAATTTCGAAGAAGTTTTTGTAGCTTTTTTGGAAGCTTTGATACCTCAGAAAATTTCAATGATATACAAAAAAAAATAAAAAAAAAACTTCCATTTGACTAAAAGTTGAAAAATTCAATTAGTTTTCAAAAAAAATCATCAAGATTGTGAAGATTTAGATGAAAAAGAATGTTTTTTTCTTATATTTTACTTTTATTGAATAATTTTATTCAAGAATGAAAAGTTTTTTAGAAAAAAAATTCTTCAATTGAATGCTTAAAAGCTCAACAAAAGATTTTCATCACAGAATTTAGTTACAAATCTTTCTAAAATCTTGAGATTTTTTTTAAATCAAATTACCTTCATAGGAAAAAATTATTTTTATTGCCAAAAAAGCCTAATAAAATCTGGAAATATTACGTCTTTTATGCGGTACAAAGAAAAAGTTCTGCGTCTAATTTTAGAGCTTTTTTTATGTGGAAAGAATTAAGAACTGGTTCTCGAAGAAATAGCGATATATTTCTTGAGATAATGAGGTAGATAAAGGGGCTACAAGCTAAAGAGAAAATGTTTTTTCAATTAATTCTTTTTCATCTAATGCTTTAACTTTAATATTTTATTTAGAAAATTATGTGAATTTTAAAATAAATTTACCAATATTTGTTAATTTCCTGTGAATTGCAAATTAATCATAAATATGCACTAGAAAATTACAAATCAATAATTTAGCTATTAGCCCCTGCTATTCTACATTCTTAATTAATAGCATATATGCTTTTGTTGTGTCTGTTTGTATTTAACGTGTTATATAGTTTTGTTTTTTGCTACAGTTGTTTTTAGAGAAAGAAATCTTTTGTAAACTATTTTGTGACCTTCTACAGATATTTACATATTTTTTTTATCATTATTCAAATTTTATTATTTAATTTTAATTAGGAATCTCACAGACACTGCAGCTTATTTTCTAATTATTTTTAACACGGAAATTTTTCTTGTGAATTATTTTAATTTTCCGCAAATTCTCAAAAAAAAACTCTTTACATAACGAATGTTAGTTTTTATTCTTTCCCTTTTAACATGTTGCGCCTTATCAGAGGTCACATGAGGTCATGAATAAAGGCGGTGCCACACGACTTAATTTTCTACATAAAAAAGCTCCCATAAAAGCACCAAGAGATAAGCCTAAAATTAATATTTTATTTTTGAAGAGAAAAAATTATCATTTATTTTCTTTTTGACATTTATCATGCGCCAAGAGGTCAGTAGAAGGCTTTCTAATCAACGTGATGTAACACGGAGATGCTTAAAATAAAATGATTTTAATGCAAAAAAAATTCTTTTCAAGGCATCTGGGCCTAAGAAGCTGAAGATTGCCCTAATTGGCCAAAGTAACTTTGCTGCTGATGTCCTGGAATTGCTCCTGAGCGATGGACATGAAGTTGTTGGGGTCTTCACAATTCCCGACAAAGGTTCCCGCGAAGATATTCTCGCGGTCACAGCTAAGAATCATGAAATTCCCGTCTTCAAATTCCCCGTTTGGCGCAAGAAGGGCGTTGCAATACCAGAAGTTCTGGAAAAGTACAAATCCGTTGGGGCAAATTTGAATGTTCTTCCCTTCTGCTCTCAATTCATCCCCATGGAGGTGATTGATGGAGCTGCCCTCGGAAGTATTTGCTACCATCCTTCAATCCTTCCCCGACATAGAGGTGCCAGTGCTATTTCCTGGACTCTCATTGAGGGAGATTCAATTGGAGGTTTCTCCATCTTCTGGGCTGACGATGGACTCGATACTGGACCAATTCTTCTGCAGAAGGAAGTGGAAGTTGAGGATACGGACACGTTGGATACGATCTACAAGAGATTCCTCTATCCAGAAGGAATTTCCTCAATGGGTGAAGCAGTTAGGCTGGTTGCTGCAGGAACAGCTCCGAAAATAAAGCAAACTGAGGTGGGAGCAACGTATGATCCACCCATGTTCAAGGAAGAGAATCAAATTATTAATCTCAATCAACCAGCAAAAAGAATCTTCAACTTTATTCGTGGTTTGGACTCCGTACCAGGAGCCATTGCTTATGCCTACGATGAGAATGATGAAGAGGTCATGATTAGGCTCTTTGGAGCACAGATGTTTGATGATGCTGTACCCGAAGGGAAACCACTGAAATTGAAGGGATTGAGTAAGCCAGCATTGGTTACGGATAAAGGACTCCTAATTACTGGGACAGATGGAAAAATTTGCAATGTTCAGAGAGTTAAGAAGGGAAGTAAGATGATTTCATCTTCAAAGTGGTTTGATCAGTCTTCGGGTCAAGTTACATTGGAACTAACTGATGCAGAGAAGGCCATTGAAACTAGCTTGAAGGTAAGTTTGTTGCCTAAACTAATCTAGTTCCAAATAGATAGAGTTTTACATTTATTTCTCACTTTCTCAGGGAATTTGGGAATCAATTCTCAAAGTGGACGTTACAGAAGATACAGACTTCTTTGCCTGTGGCGCTGGATCAATGGATGTTGTACGGCTAATTGAGGAAGTCAAGGATGCTTATGATGTGAGTCTTGAGAATGAAACTCTCTTCATGGCTCCAACATTCCAAGAATTCTTCATCCAAGTCATCCTGGCGTCCCGTCAAGGTGGTTCAGCTGGAGAAGTCAACGTTGAGTACGAAGGTTTCGTCCTTAAGGCGAACAAACGAGAAATTTCCGTTCCAACGCAACTCTTCATCAACGGAAAGTTCGTTGATGCTGAAAATGGAAAAACTCTGGACATTATTAACCCAACGACGGAAGAAGTTCTGTGCAAAGTAGCTCTAGCTAGTAGGAATGATGTTGATACGGCAGTTAAGGCTGCTCAGGAGGCTTTCTACGGATCATGGTCGCAGGTTTCGGCACGTCAACGTGGTCAATTGATGTTCAAACTTGCAGATTTGATGGAGCAACATAAAGAAGAGCTAGCAACGATTGAAGCTGTTGACTCTGGAGCAGTTTACACGTTGGCACTGAAGACTCACGTTGGGATGTCAATTGATGTGTGGCGCTACTTTGCCGGGTGGACGGATAAAATTGAAGGATCTACAATCCCAGTTAACCCCGCGAGACCTAATAATGTTTTGACATTCACAAAGCGTGAGCCAATTGGTGTTTGTGGCCTTATCACCCCATGGAATTATCCCCTGATGATGTTGTCGTGGAAGATGGCTGCCTGCATTGCTGCTGGGAATACTGTTGTCATTAAACCAGCACAAGCCTGCCCACTGACGGCTCTCAAATTTGCCGAACTTGCCGTGAAAGCTGGATTCCCACCAGGAGTTATTAACATCACAGCAGGAACGGGATCGGTTACAGGTCAAGCAATTGCTGATCATCCCCTCGTAAGGAAGCTTGGCTTCACCGGAAGTACACCAATTGGGAAGAAAATCATGACGTCGTGCGCTGAGTCAAATATCAAGAAATGTTCTCTTGAATTGGGCGGGAAGAGTCCTCTCGTGATCTTCTCTGATTGTGATCTCGATAAAGCTGTGAGACTTGGAATGTCTGCAGTCTTCTTCAACAAAGGCGAGAATTGCATAGCAGCTGGAAGGATTTTTGTTGAGGAGAAGATTCACGATGAATTCGTTCGAAGGGTTCTCAAGGATCTCAAGACAATGACAATTGGGGATCCACTCAATCGTTCAACAGCTCATGGGCCACAAAATCACCGGGCACACATGGAGAAGCTCGTTGAGTACTGCGAGATTGGTGTTAAGGAGGGAGCTAAACTTGTGGCAGGTGGGAAGAGAGTGCCCGGAATGAAGGGATTCTTCTTCCAACCAACAGTCTTTACGGAAGTTGAGGATCACATGTTTATTGCTCAGGAGGAGAGTTTCGGACCTGTTATGGTTATCTCTAAATTCAGTGGAAAGTAAGGACTTAATGTTAAAGAATTTTTTGGAAGGATTTTAAATGTTCTTTTTGCAGCAATGTTGAGGCAATTGTGAAGAGGGCCAATAGGACAGAGTATGGCCTGGCTAGTGGTATCTTCACAAAGGACATCAGCAAGGCGCTCCTCTTTGCCGAGCAAATTGAAGCTGGAACTGTTTTTGTCAATACTTACAACAAGGTTTGTTCTTGAAGCATAAAGAATTTTTAGAGAATTAAAATTTTTAAAATTCTTCTCCCATTTTTTTAGACTGACGTTGCTGCTCCTTTCGGAGGCTTCAAGCAGAGTGGCTTTGGCAAGGATCTTGGCAGGGAAGCCCTCAATGAGTATCTTAAAACAAAATGCGTCACAATTGAATTCTAAAAAGGCAAATCAACGGAAAAGGAAACATCATTGTTTAATTGATTTAATAAATACAGAGAATTTTTACATAAAAAGCAAAATTATGTTTTATTTAATCTTCGCGCTCTTCATCGTTGGAGACTTTGGAGACTTCCTCAGCGTTGTCTTCCGTAGCTTCTCCTGGAGGTTGGCAAAATTCAATATCTTCAATTTGAATTGCCTCATCAGTTGCACTACACCCAGAAAAACATGAAGAATCCCGAGCTGGTTCAATGGAGTTCATGAATTTCTCAATTTTCTTCATCTTTGAATCAGTGGCCCAACTTTCTTCAGCTGTAGCTCCCTTTTCATTTGTCTCTGTGCAAAATTTCTCAATCATCTCGTCAAATTGATTAACAGGTGGATTTTCAATTAGAACAGAGAGTTTTTCTAATTTATCCGTGATGATCTTGCAATCCTCCCTAAAGGTTACTTCTTCATCCCCACCACTGCTAACCTTCTCAAATACTCCATCAATTAGCTGACGTACCTCTCGGCTATCTTCCCGGAACTTCTCCATTCTTGCTTCATTGAGATTTTGCACTTTAGTCCCAATTTCCTCAATTTCCCGCTCAAAATCCTCCATTTCCTGCGATGTGGAAGCTGAAGGTTCCTCCGGGGTGTGGGTGGTCTCCTTTAGCATCTCCTGGTAGCTCTTATTGACTTCTTCAGTGTACCTTGCGAAGAGTCTCTCCGACTCTGTCTTTTCTTCCTGCAGCACACGCTCGCAAGACTCCAAGAATTCATTGAAAGTTGAATGAAATTCTTTGGAGGACTTTCTCTTCACAGGGGATGTTTTCTGGTACTTTGGAGCAACTTCTATCTTATGTTTGGGTGTAGTAGATGAGAAAGAATCCGGTGGGATGGTGATGCTCAAGATGCTGATCATTGGTGAAGGGGTCTGAGAAGCCTGTTGAAAGATTTTATTTACAAAGAAAACTTTAAATTTGTTTTATTTTATTTATGCATTAACCATTAGACTACCAGGCGCCTCCACTGAAATTTGATTCTTCAATTAAGTGAAATTGAAATGAAATAAAAGTTCTTACTAACTAAGTAAATGCTTCTCTTAATCTTTATCTCTAAAATAATTTTGTTAAAAATTTAATAAAAGCTCCAACTGACTACCAGGCGCCTCCATCGAAAGTTTTCTATCTAAAGAATTTCTTTAAAAAAAATGTTAAAGGTTCCAACTCTTCAGCAATCGATTCTATAAAATTTTTTGTCCATGAAAAATAATTTAAAAAAAATAATCAACTATGTACCAGGCGCCTCCATTTTAATCAAAAAAATCTTCAATTAATTTCTAATTAATTAAAGAAATAAAAAAAACTATCTAAAAAATTCTTTATATTTACCTTTCTACCTTAAAGAATTAAAAGAAAAATCATGTTCCAAATACTGTTTTAAAAATAATTTCCAACAAACCCGAGAATGATTTTCCGAAGAAGTTGATGGGAACGCCCTGTCTGTGTCCATTGTGGCTCTTGTAGAAAGGCCAATACTATCCAATGTGTCACCTTTTGTCACCTCTTCTGCTAATTCCTCTTTAATCTCTGGAATTATCAACTCTGTTCCATTGCACTTCACCTCATCTTGGTCAGCATTAATTTTGCATGCCATTAACATTTCATTTTCATCATTTTGCTGCGTCTCCTCAAGCTTATTGTTTTCACCATTAATGACATTAATGATTGCTGCCTCCTCATCATCATGTGAATTATTAGGTACTAATTTATCTTCAATTAAATTCGCCTTATCTGTGTCTGTGGCATCAGACACGGTGGCTGAAGCTTCGGAATCTGCATTCACTTCCAGGCTACTTCCTCTCTCGTAGCTCTCATTGCTTTCCAAAGGTGGAAGGTCAGAAGGGATTAGGTAAGGATCTTCTTTAGGAATTATTGGGCATTCGGATGTATTTTCTTTGTCAGCTTCTTCTTCTTCTTCGAATGCAGGAGGAGATATTTCCGAAATTCCTTGAGAGCATCGTTCAACATCTTCAATAAATTTTTTAATCTTCACTTCGAGATCTTCAGTTTGGGATTTCGTGAATTCCTCCTCATCACTGCTACTTGCCACCAATTCGACCATCTGTTGGCCTTTGATCTCATTCCTCCTGCGAAGGACTCTGTTGATATTTTCTCGCATTTTGCGTCGCTCCTCGCGATTCCATCGCTCATTTTCCTCCTTCTCCGCTTGGTAGCCACCACGCTTCCATGCTTCAGCCAGGGCACGATCCTTCGGGAATACCGGCCTCGTGTCGAGGTAGTTGAGATTGAGGCATTCAAGAATGAGGGTTTTCCGGTAGGATGGGATTGAGCCCACAATGGGATTCCCCGTGAGCGTGAGCACGCGCAAATTGGGCATTCGTGCGAAAGTCTTCACCACAAGAATGTCGTCAATTTTATTGTGCGAAAGATCCAGCACCGACAACATTTGGCATCTTGTCAAATCCTCAATATCCGCTGCTGTTCGTATGAAATTGTGGGCAATGGTGAGGGTGTGAAGGACAGGAAGGACGTCGGACGTGCAATTGTCGACACGTCGAAGTTGATTGTGGGACAAATCGAGAGTATCCAGCTGGGTGCACTGCCCCAAGTTCTCAATTTTCTACACAAACAAAATGAATAAATTAGCAAACATGCTGCATGTTGAGCGCAAACATGTAGAACATATCAGCATTATACGGGCACCTTAATCAAATTATTCTGCAGATAGAGGCACCTGAGCTCCACCTGATTGTCCAAGCCCTTCACTTCGCCTATTGCATTGCACTGCAGCCACAGGCACTTGAGCCCCGTGTACTCCTCCAGACCACCAATATCCTGAAAGCCCTGGTAGTGCAGATAGAGCACATCGTTGAGCTTTGGTGTGAGGTACAAGTTGTTCTTCTTGCACAGCTCTCGCAGCACTTGTGGCGTCATGCTGTGTGGAAAGTTGCATTGAGGAAATAAATTAAATAAATTAAAACAGCATTTTATCCTACAAACCTCTTTGGCCCATTTGTAGACTTGGCCATTATTCACATTCACAGCTTTTTCCTTCTTTTCTTCCTTTTTTACACAATTCTGTTGAGATTTAATGGCTGAAAAAATTCAAATATTGATCAAACAAAAATCCGTTTAAATGTTATCGATTGCTATGAGGGGGTGTTCTCTTTTAAGGGGGTTGCATTCACAACAAGTTAGATCGATTCTTTTAAGGGTTTTCCTCATATATGTAGGTAACAAATATTGCATTGATGACGCACATGGAGGAGTGCTAGAAGATTGCTATTTTGGGAAAGGTCTTGTACATTAATGAGGTCACTGTAGTTTGGTTGAAGCAGCAGCCACATTTCCAGATTTAACGGCCGAGTAATGAAAATTGTTCTGATGTAATTGATAGAATTATTCTATTAGAATAACACAGATTATATTAAAATAAAATTATTTTTTGGGGAGTTTAAGAAATAGATGGATAAATAAAATTTAATCTTGAAGAGGACGCATGATTAATGATTTATAATCAATTCTGAAAAATAAACACAAATCGAAGCATAATCCCCAAAAAAATTAATTAAAATAAACGTTTAAATGAATAAAATTTTTATTTTAAATAAATTTAAATTAACACGAAAATGAATTAGAAAAAAATCTATGTGTCAAAGGAAAGCTCTCTGATTGGATGATAAATTCATGCAGCAAATTGTTCCCATTGGCTATTACTTGATTATATGGAGGTAGAGTCTCCTTAACGTATTTGACGTTTCGAAGACGTTTGTGTCTGTTTCAGGGCCATCAAAGCTAGATTATAAAATCTTCAGAATTTAATTTTCATTTTGCAAATAAATATTGTTGCATAGTGGTATCCCAAAAAAGCTCTCCACTAAAACTAAATATTAAAGTATACAAACATATTGAAGTTTTAAATAAATTTAATAATAATTTTATGCAAAGAAAACAAGACCGCGAAAAGCTCACTTGAAAAGCTTCTTTCTAAAGCTCTCATTTTCTCATCATCCTCTTTTAGTAATTAAAAGTTCTTATATAACTTATTCTATACTGTAAGAACTTCATTAAAACTTTAATATCTGCCACTTATCAATTCATGACATCTCCCTCGTTTATTTTATCTCTTTAATATATACCCCGTTTGGTTTTTATATACAAAAATTACATATAAATGAGTTGTTTTATTATGCATTTACAATTATATTGATTTTATAATGAAAAATAACATTATGAATGAAATGTAAAACAAACAAATCTCGTGGGAAAAGCCGTGGAAAACCATATCAGATTGTCAAGGTGATTTTTAAAATAATACCGTGCTGATGTTTATTTTTTCTCGCTTTTTTTGTTATGGCAGAAAAAAGTAAATAGCCTAGAGGAAAAAAACACCAAAAGTTTGAAGTTAGAAAAAAATGACTACAATCTGCATTTTGCTGGTGCGGAATAGCCACTGCTGTGGGATTTGATGTCTATTTCTGTGTGTGCAAATTATAATTATCGCCACATTGTGTTGATTTGTTGCCAAATCAATTATCTCCTGCTTCGGCTGTGGAGTGGATGGGTGAGCAGGAGCTGCTATGCTGGTGGGGTGGTTACATAAGAAGCCTCCACTCTGGAGTCTTGCTGTACTGGAGCTTCTCGCATGGCGTCACAATCGACGTACAACAGCCCGCAGATTTATATTTCGCAATATTTCGCGCCTTCGTCAAGTTGTCTTGTGATAGATTTGACGCCGAAGATCAAATTATTCGGTCCATTTGCGCAATTACTCGGGATTTGTTTTGCAGAGTACAAAATGGGTCATCAGCGGTCATGGGGCCATGGAGCTTTCGTTGAAGCTTTTTTTGTTGCCTTTTTTGGGAGGATGGGCATTGCTCCTCAAGGCTCTTCGCAGGAGGGATTCCAACTCCTCTCGTCGCGCGCTGGACGTTCCATGGGATGGGGGGAGCTGGAATAAAGAGTAGTGGCAGGCGCACTAGTTGTAGGAATATTCCCGAATTTGATGTCGTAACAGCTGAGGAATGACGTAATTGGTGCAGGGGCCAATCACGTGGTGAATTTTCCTGAAATCACCCCAAAATCCGGCACTTTTAGCTCCTGATCGTGCGCACACAGCACAGGGGCAGGTGGAGGGTTGATGAGAACAAAGGGGCCACAAATAGGGGTAGTGTCCTTGATACGGAACAATTCCTTCCAGCTTCTGGTATGATTTTAGGGTGTCTTTCTTGTGGATTTGTGTGCCTCCTGTTTTTTGAAATATTCGTTTCCCTCGTTTCCAGTAAAAGAATTTATTCTTTTGGAAAAATTAACTGTGAGAATTTCTTTCTTTTCATCTTGCCAAGAAGAGGAAGAGAAGTTCTTAATAATTCTTAGCAGAAAGAATATTTTATTTTATCTTAAATTAATAAATAGAAGTGTTAAAACTTCCTCTATTTTACAGTTATTTTACTTTTTATTTAAATTTCCAGCGACGTTTTGATTTTAAAACAAAAATCTTTCTCTTAACGTTATAGAATTAAAGAAAAAATTCAAGATCAATTGAATAATTCTGCACTTTCAACTCTTTATTAAAATTCAATAATTTGCATTATTTATTCGGAATAAATATTACAGAATAAATATTAATTCTAAAGTTCTTTCAATTAATTTGCAGAACTTGCCAGCCCCTCGAGCTTTTCAATGTGTGCTCCCAACTTCCATGATATGCACGCATACAGTGTAGTGCTGTAGCCCCGTATCGTTTAGCCCTCCATGGCCGCGATGCTGCAGCGTCGATCGAAGATGGGACGCAGGCGCCATGATGTGGAATTTACGCGCGCAAAATCAACGAGCGCGCGGGAAGAGGAAGCCCGAAGTATGGGTTGTATGGTATTTTGGAGAGCTCTTCCCATACTCGGTGCCCATCGGCACACACTCACGGCGCATATATTGGAAAGTTGTGCTGGAATTGAGCTCCAACCAGCGCAATCACAGAGTGGAAGTGGAACAGTGAGGAATCGTCTCAATCGGCACTTTTGCTACCCACTTTAGTCGCTTCCCGAAGTCAGACCCGTGTCTTTTTATCGGCAAAAGCTGTGCTCCGGTTGAGTTTTGTTGAAGGGAAAAACCGACTGGTTGTGTTACCATCGTTCCTTTCGTGGTGGCTACGGTGGGATTTCCAACAGAAAAAAAAAAGAAGTTCCCTTTAAAAAAGAGGAAAAGTTGAGTAAAAAAGAAGAGAAAATTCGGCTACAGGAAGCCACCCTTCCTTTTTTTCTGGCGGATATCTCGTGACAAGGTCGTGCAAGAAACTTCCATTCGTGTGAAGGACAACCCCGCGTGAGCAGGATATTCATTTGCATTCTGGCACTTGATTGTGTGATTGTGCAATAAGGGCACGAAAGGAGGACATCCCTCTTGTTTTCCGTTTAAAACACAGACACTTTTCAGTTCCCTTTTTTTGCTCCCCACAGTGGGATATACAAGGTCAGTGTGCGAAGATTAATCCACAAGTTTTGTCAAAGAGAAGAAAAAAAACAACTTTTTCCCTTTTCTTTTCATTCCGTGGGAAAAGAAGAAGAAATAGCTACATAGAGAAAATCTAAACCAGGACACAGGCGGGGTTTTTCGCATTTGAGAAGAAACGAAAAGCACAGCGATGGCCGATAAGAAAGCCGCAGAGCAATTTTACACTCCACCCCCAAAATTGGGTAAATGGGAAGGATTCTGCTTGTTCCTGTGGAACAGTGAAACGGGCCAATTCCTCGGACGTACCGGAGGAAGCTGGGGTAAGTTACCAAATTAATCATTTTTTCGCAATTTCCCTTTGCAAATGGCTGCTCAACGGTGAATTTTCACATTCTATGGGGCGCCATTGTTGCATCCTTTGCTCCTTCGGCGGCCATATTGGACTCGCCCCGCTTTTTTTCCTTCACATCACATGAACTTCTAACCTTCCTTTCTTCGTGGATCAAGAAATTCCCTAAATCTCTCTCCTTAAAAGAATCTTTAAAAGATTTTCAGTAAATTTCCCAAAAACATTAAAAGATTTGTGGAAAAAAATCCTTAAAAGGAATTTTCAAAGGCGAAAACGCAGTCCCACCCAAAAATGCGGGATAGTTGCATAATTTCCTACGAAATGGGGGGTGGGGGTGGTTGGAAAAGAGGGCGCGCGTGAGGAGTACACGAAGGGGAAATTTTCCACCCCCAAACATCCCCTGGAGTTTGGTTTGGAAAAAATCGATAAAAGTAAATCATTCACACACTGTCCATGGCCCATTTCATCATGCATATTTCACACAAAATAATGCTCTGTCTTGCACCCCCTGAAGATTACATAAAATACATTCAACCGCCGTGCAGAAAGAAAGAGAAAAAATCTATAAAAGAATTATTATTTTTGGAGCATAAAGACAAGAAATGGAAGCGCGAGCATAAGACCAAAATTAGAACACACCAGCAGTGTTATTATGTAACCACAATTTTGCTCATGCGGATATTGAGAGAGTTATGGCATTGGAATATTCTTTGGTGCTTCTCGTCTTTTTTTTTCTTTAAAGAAAATGTCTCATACAAATTAATTTAAGTGGCGAAATTCACGCTTCGCATCATGAATCACATTTCAGCTGAATCATTTTCGTAGTTCATCCAAATTCTGTTTGTCTGTAGAAGCAAATTTCGTCCAGATGCGGAGTAATATTATGTACATGTATATGCTATGTATGTTGGGGGGAATTATGTTAAACAAACGTGAAATGGGGGAACATTAAAATGCACAAATTCTGCATTGAAAAGCAAACCACAAGCGTCAGGTGTAATTAATTCTCTAGGGAAATCGTGACAGGAACATGCCAGAATTAATGGGGCAACTTAATTATGCGCAGGAAAGACAATTTATCTTCATGTTTGAATTTGCATATTTTTTTTAAAGGAAAAGCTCTTTAAAAAAAAATGTATATCAATTTGGATAATTTGCTTTGGAAGATTGTAATATTATTTGAAATATAATTTCATTAAATTGTGATTTTTTAAAAATAATTAAGAATTCAATTATACAAATTCTTTTCCTTAGAACTTTATTAAGAAAGATATAATCTCTTTCAAGAAAAGTTAAATTTTCAATGAAATTGTCATGAAATATTTGCAGAGAATAAATGATTTATGGATTCATTGTGAATTTTAAAATTATTTAATTTTAAAAAATTCTCCGCTAGAGGTCTTCGTTGTATTGTGGAGACATCTATTGTTAAACTAGATTTGCCAATTTTACAATATTTAGTACACTAGGAAAATTTTCTTTATTGACTGAGCAACTAAACCTTCATTTTTTTTTTATAAGTTCTAGCGAGAATTCTTTTTTCTAGTCAAGAGCTAAGTTAATTTTCTAACAAACATTCGACTTTTTCAATTTTAATGATCTCTCGCATTTAATTAATCATAAAACTAATAATTCTAATACAATTAGAAATCATTTTAAACACATTTTCTCTGTGAGAATAATTTTCTAACGAGTCTGTAATTCACTTTCTGTACAATTCAAGCATTGCAAGAGCATATTTTATCGTTTCATGGGCTATTTCGCATCGCTAATCGCTATTGGAGGCTGTTGGACCACTCTCTGTGTGTTAGAGAAAAAAGCCAATATTGTGAAATTCTTATCAAAACTCTCAAAACTTCTTATTTACCCACACCAAATATTATTCTTTGTTGAGATATGCAAACATAAGCATCATAAATAGTCACATTGAGTGTCTGATAAAAGTTTTTCCATTAGAAATTATTCTGCTGACAATGATGCTACTGCCGGCGGGCGTATTCACTTTTTACCACCTTTTTTTTTTATTCAGAAAATTTCAGTTCTTGCTACAAAATAAATCTGCGTGATGCAAAGCTTCTCTTGCGGTGGAAAAAAAACGTGTTGGCCGACTTGTTGGCTGCTGATCTTGTAGATCAGCATTGTGTATGGTGACGTAGAGTGGCATACCTACACAGAAAAAAAAAATTACCAGCAAACTGTGTACATTATAGAATCAATGACGCTACTATACAGAAAATATCGTGATTTTTTGCCTCTGCCATGAAATAAAATTGCTGCGAAGACAGAATCAATGGAGAGGAATAATTAATGGGCCCCATTGAAACCTCATATTGCAAATGTTTTGAGTCTCTTGTCAAGAAAGGCACTTTTGAATAATTTACTACAGAATTTCTCGGGAATCAATAAATTTTCTCTGTTCTATATGACATAGATTTTCCCCAAGTAATACAAGTTCTACTCTTCTGTGGAAAAATATAGAGGGACAGGCTTCCCCATTGATTGGTGCAAAAGAAAATGCCGCACAATTACATGTTCTGTGTATGTGCTCTTTCACAGACACTGCAATTTTCACAGAAATTGCTTGTCTCGTGTTATATACAAAAAAAAATCTTTTATTGCAAAGAAATAAAAAGAATGACGAGAATAGAATAAATTGCAGAGAAAATTGCTCATTTTGTACGATGAGGGGCAAATAAATGGTGGAATTTTATGGTTTTTATCTCGATGAATTAACCCATTAGCGTTGGAATAGTCAATTTATGTTTTTATGTACCTATTTATGATCTATATTGAGATACTTTAATTGTAAAAATAAAAAGAATAATTTTAGAAACGAATTAGGACACTCTGAAGCTTTTTAATCAAACAAGGAAAAAGCTCAAAATGTTATATTTTACACAAAGATAGAGAAAAGGGTTCTAAGAAAAATTTATCGGACAGAAAATTTCCCATAGAAAGGTTCTGAAAAGCTTTTCTCTATCTCTTTGAGAAATAAGAGCTTTTGAGCTTTTCCTCGAATCCTGTCTAACTTTATTAAATCTTGTATTCCTCTCTAATTCCGAAGTACTATATTTTAATTAATTTCTTGGAAAACTATGCGCAAGATTTTCAAGGAAAACTTTAGAGCATAATGCAATTATTTGAATTAGAAATAATTAGAATTAAATGCAAATTCTAATTTATTTGGAAATTATTCTAAGAAATTCACAAGAAAATTAATTTAATTCCTTCCCAAATTATTTAGATAAGACTATTCAGATCCAGAAATCTTGCAAGAAGTACTTTAGTTTTTATCAAAACTAATTTTTCGTTTTTTTGTGATCCGATGTAAAAAATCGTTTGAGATGTTTGGAAAATCGCTCTGCACCGGTCAACGTCGGGAAATAGATTCTTTCAAGACTTCTGGCATGAATTTAATGGCAAAATTGCGTTTTTAATTATTGGCTGAGTTCCGATTTTCCGGCGTTTTTTTTTCAATTTTCATTAGAACTTGGAAAAATTGTAATTCATCAAATTCTCATCAAAGAATTTTTTCTGCAACAAAAGGGTTAATTTAATGCACAAAAAAATCATTAATGGTATCGCTTTAAGATAAAAGTGTCTGAATGATTGACTTGGAGCAACATTCAATTCTCCCAACATACGTTTTGATTATATTACTGTCTGTGTAAGCACATCCATAAAATTCTGCTGGTTGCAGCAATATTCCGGCATCTTTAATCGTTTATTTATTTAGATTAAATTCATGTATTTGTAGCCAAAATTGTGAGTCAATGTGTGAGAGAAAGAGCTATTTTGGCTCCTCTTAATCATTTTTGATTAATTGCTTTGCCACACTTGAAAACAATGCCAAAAGCATAAACATATCTCTTTGCCATAGATCGATGGGGGAAATCTTCTTCTTCTTTTAACACATTAGAACCATGACCACGAGCAATATTTGTGTTGTGTGTGAAAAACAAATATAGAAGCATAGAAAAAAAATGATTCCGTGGTTATTTTGCAAATGAATCAGTTTAAACTGGCTTAGCAACACGTACTACATTGTTGAAGATGAAGAAATCATGCGTTTAGTCTCGTGGGTGATAAAAAAAGAATCTTCTGTATGATATACATACATGACGTTGATGGACGAAGGCGCTTTGAGAGACAAATTGATTGTATAAATAGAGATTGTTTGAGACTGTAGCAGTTGGTACTTAACGTTTTGTTATTCCATAGCTAAGGTTTTCACAAATATTGTGACTCACATGACACACACAACGCAGGGGGTGTGAGGGAGGTGTTATGAAATTCATAGTTTTCTTAGTTTTTTTCTCTTTAATAAAAATATTTTTCGGGAGGCAAAAAAGTCTCATTTTATGCATAAGGAATGGGCAAAAGCTCTTGTGCTTTTCCTATATATATTTTTGTGGGAGAAAAATAAGAAAACTTTTGTATTTGTACGGTGAAAACTCATCTTTCGCTGAAATCCCATTTTCTCTTAAAGGCCAAACACGAAGCTTATCGCATGGTGGGTGGGATGTGGCTGACAATCACCGAAATAGAATATCACTATGGAATCAGTTAATATTTTATCTCTATCTTCTGTGCATGGCACAAAAATCTTCTTCAACGGTGGAGACAAATTGAGTTTTCCCTGGCACACACACACCCCCATCAACCACCCTCTTTGATGGGAAAAAGCCCACCAAGATAGACATTTTCCACGACCTCTCTCTTTTTGCAATGATTTCTTCTATTCTACCGCCCACCGGGATGGGAAGGGGGGCGACGAGGGATGGTGTGAGATCTGAAGGAAAAGGAAAAACCTCGATGATGGGAAAAAGGCCTAAATTTACCGTCCCCACGCATCCAAAAATACCCGAAATCTCACACGAGACTCTCTCGCACACTGCAAAAGAAGTGGAAGCAAATTTTGGCATATAAACAAGAAAATATTTATACACTGATGTTGAGCCTTTAGATGTTTCTATGGGAATTTTCCAACCACATAGCTTCTTTATAGTTTCTTCTATACAACGTTTTTCCAGCTTGTTCAACGTTTTTTTTTCTGTTGCTCGACGAGGAGCTAAAAATTTCATAAAAAGCTAAATTTAGTAAAATCATTCAAATTATTTAGCTGATTAGTTTTTTATGAAAATCAATGTCAATCAATTTATTCTCTTTCATTGATTTCAATTTCAATTTTAATTGATATTGATGCACAGATTCAATTTGATATGAACATAGCATTTTAATCGCATAAAATATCCAACATACACAATGACTGAATTCCATTTGTTTGTACATCATGCCCCATATCGAAATATTGAATTTGAATATTTAGTTTGTTAATTAATCAATTGACTGTTACTAAATCCCCGAATTTCGCTGAGCTTTAAATATTCACATTAATCACTTGCGTAAGAGAATGTCTCGTTGGATGAGAAGATATTTCTATACATTCGTGGCGTAAGAAAATATATATAATACATCATTCTAATTAGAATATGTATATCATCATTATGTAAATATCAAATTAAATTGAAGTCAATATTGGATGAGCTAATGCCGTGGGGAATATTTATAGATAAATCTAATAAAGTTGCTGCATATTGTTTATTCACGTGGAACGAAAAGATATTGGTAAAAGTTACATAGCTCTATGCAATGGAGAATAATTGTTGAAAGAAGAACTTTATTCATTTCTGTGTGGAAAAATATCTCAATTGAGAAAACAATCAGGATAGTTTCGTTAAGAAATAAGAATAAGAAATTGGTGAAAAGATTCTTCAGACATTTAAAGGGGTTAAAAACACAATTGTGACGTCATTGTTTGCATTTTTAATTATATTTTTGCCGCCTGTATTCAGCTGGTTTCAGTGGAAAATAAGAAATGTCTTTAACCATTTCTTCCAATTTTTAAGTCTTGTCCACATGATTAAGTCTTTATATTCTGATTGTTTGTGAAAGACTTTTCTATGCGGAGATGAATAAACTCCTTTCAAATTAGTTGGGGAATTTCTCAAAATCTCTTCACGCTTCAAGGGGCGTTTATCCGCCAAATATTTTGATTTTCTTCGGGAGAATTAACCGAATATTTGTGAATAATCCGAATATTTTCATTCGGATAAACAACTCTTTGTCACGCTCTATTTGGAGTTTGAAGAATTAGAGAAGAACAGCCTAATTTAGACCTTTTTCAGTGTCTTTAGACTATTTTCATTGTTTTCGAAGAATTAAAATTGAACCATTTTCTCCTATTTTTTGAGTTAGAAAATACCTTAAAAAATATTTTTCATTCAAAAGAAAATTCCGGAAGAGCACGCGAAAGCTCCATCATCATTACACAGAGATTTTAATTGTTTTATATCTGCTCTATTTTATTAAATGTTTGTATGAAAATTAAGCAAACAAAACTATTCAAACACTGAAGTTATGTAATGCCAATAACATGTAGTTTTGATTAAAATTCCACTCGCACTGCTACCTATATGCTGGGGAGCTTTCAAAAGCTCCCCAAGGGTAATTGATTTCTAAGCGAAATATGCATTCTTCAAATATTCTCCATCCCCCATTCCTCTTCGCACTTTTCAGCTTTTCCATCTTTTAGTGCCGTGTGTCGTGCCAGGAGGAACCGTGTGCGCATGACGTCATGTGACAGTGTGGCATGATGACGTCTATTGCGGCACCGCGGGGTGAGGTGTGTGTGAGCCCCACGAAAGGGGGTTAAATATTTATAATAAATGTGTGTAGTGTATGCCACGGGAAAGTCTTCCAGGAAAGCTAGGTGGTAGCGTCTTGTCGTTAAATTATGTTAAATGTCGCCCCATAATTGCCCCCTGTGTTGCGTCAGGTGTACCACCTTAGGCCCCGCGTGTAGACCTCTACGGCGAAACGGGGGGTGGGTGCGTAATTGTGTATTTGACCCATGCCGGACACTCCCACCCACGCACGCGGTTCAGCACTCAATTATGAAGACACGAGCGTGCGGATAAAGAGGAAATTGGCGACTTTGTTGGGCCAACAGCTATAACTAATACGACATTTATTGATGATGACGGCATCCCTCGTCATATTTTCAGACACATCCAAATTAAAAAAAAGAAAAAAATGCACCCCGGGAAATTAGGTCATGTTTTCGACTCTTCTTGGCATGATACTCACCATCATTCCTCTTTCAAAACTACTTGGAAGCGATTGATATTCTTGGCAAAAGATCAAATTTTTGCACATAACAACCCAACATTTTGCACAACAAAATAAGAGTAACAAAAAAACAGTAAAATTCAAAAACAACATTCCGCCAGAACAAATTGCAATCGATTTGCGAAAATTGCCAAAAGAATTCTTTATATGGAGACAAATAGACGTTGATCGGTGGAGAGGAGAATCTTCTAATTGATATGAATGCGTATTGATTGCCATTGTCAATTGATCATGAGAGGAATTTTATTGAAGAGGAGGATGCTATCAATTGATACAATTTTCTTTTATTGCCTTTCACTGAAGTATAAATGTTGAATTATTCTCGCGTACGAATTGATGGAATTTTCCTTTTTTTTCTCTCAATAAACGAAAAATAAGGTGAATTGAAAAAATCCTCACGAGGCTTTAAAAAATTGCAGCATTATGTGGAATTTATGTTCCACCGTTTCTCCTGAATATTGCTTTCCAATCCTCTTAAGAAATCAATATGTGTATTGTTTCATGTTTAACAAGTTATTTTCAAGTGCTCCCCTAAATATTTCGGTTGCTATATAGAATCACTTTTTTGAGCTTTTTCTCCTCTGTTGATAAATATTTAAAAAAAATTCTCTCTCTGTCTTTTTTCCCTCATCGCATTGACAAGAGTTTTCCTCTTCAAACTGTTCGGGATTTCTCATTAAAATTCCATTCAACTGCATAGAAAGAAAGTCAAATAAATCCTTCATATTCCACTGAAACTATGGAATAAAACAAATAGAAAATATAATTGAAGATTTATAAATTCTTCTTGATATTTTTTTTAAATTTTTCTTTCAAGCATTTCCCAAGAAAATATTTGTTAAATAACTACAAAGAAAATCTCTTCTTCTATTTTCTGCACATTTCTCTCAGCATGAGAAATTATTTTCAATTTAATACAACATAACATAAGCTTCTTTGTTATCTCCATCCATAAAGCAACTGATATTATGTACTTTTAGCTTTTTCCTACAATGTGCGATAGTTGAGATATTTGAGGGGGGAGTCGTTGAGCTTTCTGGTGAAAAAGTCTACTGGCCCATTTTCCCCGCAGCTTAATCTACTTCATCCTCATGCCACCCAGTCACCCTCTCTCGCCTTTGCCTGCCACGAGGGTTGAACTCTGACATTTTAACCTCCCAAACCACGATGGCAATAAACTCAGCTGCTCTGGTGAGGAGAATTCCATCCCCCTACGGCACAGTTCCTAAATTAGAAGGTTTTATATCGCATTAAGCTCTCTTTTCCATACATATACTGGATATATAGTACAAAAAGCTCGCTTCTCCGGTGAGATGCCGCTGCTGCCCCGAAAATCCGTGTGAATATAGAAAATGAGATGAGAAAAAGCTAAATGTTAGTAGGGAGGGTGGTGAGGGTGGTACAATTGAATATTTATATGTTTCATTGGAGCGAGACGGAGATGTCGACCATTAATTCTAATTAAAGTCGATACAATCTCTCATGCTCTACATTTTTGCATATTCTTCGCCCCTCTTTTAGCGCGTTCCTCGTACCTTCCTCTTTTTATTTGAATTATGAATAAAAAATTGGGTTATGGCATTCTCTTTGCTTGCTCTCTCTCTCTTTGGAAATGGTGTGGCGGGAAATGATGAGCCCATTTTTTCGGGGGAAAGGAAATTTCTGCAAATTCATTCACCATGTGGGAAGCTTTGGAAAGCTCTTTAAAATCCTTACCTTGCAACTATTCATCATGTCGCGTATCTCGTATATTGTGACAAAGAAAATTTGTCATGTAATTACATTTCAAAATGCATTTTGCAATTTAATGGATAAAGGATGCGAAGTGAGAGAGAGTTCTAAAGCCTAGGTGAACAGGATGATGAATAAATGTAGGAGACATTGTCTCGCCTTCCGCCCACTCGTGTGCCACTCCAAATGATAAAATACTCCCCATATACACACACCGGGGAAACTCGAGGGTGTGTTGTGCCATTGGAGTGACGGATAAAAATGAAATGACATGAAAACCATTTATGTATTCTGCACACGCGTCTTCTCTTTCACCAGGTCGTTTCTTCATTGCTGGGTGAGAGAAAAAAAACGTTCCACATTCCAAATGTTTTCTCTGACTCAGCACTGCTGCTGTGAAAAGGGAAAATCGGTGTGAAAGCTCCCACCCGAAAGCTCCAGTCTTGTTGCTATGCCACCAAATATATATTAAGGAAGCAAAAGGAGAGTGTTCTCATCTATTTTTGGGGACTGCTCCTACGGCCTCTTTCCACCCCCCTGAAGCACCCTTATAAATGTCTACTCTTTCTCTCGTATTTTCTCAATTAAATAGGGAGGGAGCATCACAAAGTACATGCGAAGGCTAAAAGCAAACTATCTCATACCACCCACATATTATCCCAAAATCTCTTTTATAAGGGTAGGAGGCACATCCTTCGTCTTATTTTAATGAAGAGCCACACGCCAGTTGAAGCAACAATCTCAATATAGCTTTGTCCAAGTCAATATAGGGGTTATGCGGCGAATATTTCAAGGTGTGCTTCATGAAAGTCTCTTCTCTCTCGTTTTTTTTTTCAACCCCATTACAATACCCTTCTTCAGGCAAAATGATCCACCCTTTTGGGCCTGTCTGAATCCCATAAGCATTCAAATTGTTGCGTGCTTGCCGAGACCTCTCAAAATAGCGGAAAATATTAACACACTGCACAATGGGTGTCTATTATTCATCTATTGCTCACACCCCTAAACAGGGTGGGGAAAAGCACGAAAGCCCTTCCAGAGTTGAAGAATTTCCACACACAGAGAAATTTGCGAAATTTGATTACATTCCTACAGAGAATTTTCATCTTTCTTCTCTCTGTGGGAATTTCGCATACTGCTGATTTATTAGTTGGTGTTTATTTTCATAATTTAATTGGTCTCGGGATGAGGAAAAAAATTGCTGAGTGGAAATTATATATTTAGCCAATTTATCCTGTTGGTAAATAAAATAAAATATTACTTGGAAGAGATTTTTAGTTTATTTGTTTCGTAAATAAATTATTGAATTATGCTTAATTCCGGTAGGCGAATAGAGTAGAAATTTAGATGGAGGCGCCTGGTATTTTCTTATTATTTATTTATTTTTATTTTCTTTTTACTAAAACGAATATAATAAAATAATTAAATGGAGGTGCCTGGTTTTAAACCTAAAACAATCTTTAACCTAAAGCAACATAATTTAGTTAAAATTGAGTCAGATAGTAAGATGGAGGCGCCTGGTACTTTCTTAAAGTCTTGGATTCTTGATCAGAAATATCTTAGAAAATGAAATGGAGGCGCCTAGTACTTACTTAAAGGGTTCTGATGTATTTAATAGAGGTAACTGGCGCCTCCACTCAATGCAAAAAAGTAAAAATAAAAGACCACAAGTAATGATTGGGGTAGATTCTGATACAAATCTTTTCATTTCTTTCCTTATAATTCGTCTTTCTTCATATTTGGTATTCTGAGAAAAATCTTATAAGATTTTGACATTTTATTTCCTTCTTTAAACGGGTTTATGAAAGAAAATTACTTTTCCAGGGCTCTTTAAAGTTCTTTCTGATTGTTTTCTAGAACAACAGAACGATTTAAAAACTCCATTTTATCAAGATTTTTATCAGAATCTACCCCATTGTGTGGAAATTGAAGGAAAATTTCCTATATAAACATATGAAAATTTATGCATAAAAAACTACCCCAAAAATTTGCTTCAACTCTACTTAATATATAGGTGGTGAGTGAATATAGCAATTGAATTCCAAAAGGCATTGTTATCGAAAGGGATCATGGTGAAAAATTCGTCACGCCTCGTCTTCAGGAGGCAAATATTTAAATGTGTAATTATATTTCGGAAATATCGAATGAAATGAGGGGTTGGCAGAAAGGTCAATGGGGGTTCAAGGATCACTCGTTAAAGAAGGGCGGGCGGCAAGGGTGGTGGGGGGGGTGGAGGGTGAAATTACACCAGAAGGGTGCTTCTCAATCATGATGACGATAAAAAGGGCGCGATAGAATTGTTTCCCGTCGATTTATGGGAAAACATTAAGTGGATATGATACTCCGCGGGGAGGGTGTTGTACAGTGAATTTGTTTGCCCAAAATGCTAATATATAGCAACGTTGTGAATATGTTTTACCGCGATAAGATAGTGTGATGGGTGAAAGGCGTGTGGGAGCCCCCCGTTGACGGTGGTGGTGAAGAGAATTTCCCGAAGTGGGGATAATTAATGAAATATGTAGTTCATTGTCGAGAGTTATGTGGCAGAAGAGGTGCATTTGACATCGATATTTCATTTGTGTGCGGTGTATCTCCATGAGGGCACCTAAAATGGTGTAATTCAATGTAGCCTGTCGTCTGCAAGCCATCCCCCCTCCCACACCGTACAGCCCTTCCGGGGTATCCCTTGCATGATGTGATTAATGAAGCAAAATTGTATCACATTTACCCATCTTCCCACTCCGTGCGAGGACCCAACCAAACCACCCCCGCCCCCCATTCGTGTTTGATTGAGAGCCTCACATGGAATGCGATTATTGAACACTGCTAATGTGTCACGTAAATAGCGCTTCTGGGCCACTGAGCATTGGCTTGGTTCAGCGATATCGGATTAAAATTGAATTTTGATCGCTCTTACCAATCAATATTGGTTAAATTCCATGCGCTCCGTCTCAACCATCCACCTGATCTGCACAAACACACCCCCGTGCTGCCTGAATGCAAACGAGAGATGATGGAAAATACATTTCCCATGGGATTTTTCTCTTTTCACCTTGATCCATCATATGAGATTGCTATTTATAAATCAATATATGTACACACACATATACCTCACACCCGGTGTCCCCATCAATTCACATGAATTTTATATGAAGAGAGTGGGCCTTTTGCTACACAAATAATATACTTTATATAGATCAACATTGAATTTCCTCTTAGTGTGTCTTGTGAGTGTATATATTTACTTTTATCTTGAAGGGCGGAGATGGAAAAATACAAATAGGTGGAAATTTTGTCTCTATCCCCATCAATTTTCACGTCAAGAATAATATAATTCTCTATATCCTTTTTCCAATAAACTTTGAAACATATTGAAAAGTTGAAAAGAGCTTTTCAATTTTGTGGATTACATTATGAATTTGTTGTAATGATTTTCCTTATTTTATATTTTATTTCCAGTTGTTTATTATTAGAGACAAAACATGCATAATTAGGTAAAGATTTGATTAAATAAATTCATGAGGAATTTAAATTAAAAAAAATATATCGCCATACATAAGTGGTCAAGCTTTGAAAGCTTTCTCATTAATTCTCCTCTTGCAAATAATTTGAGAGAGATACTAAAGTTATGAGCTCTAACAGAGTGGACCTCCTATTAATATTTAACTGCAATTCAGGATAGTTTATAGTTTCTAAACTTTCATATTCATTGTGGGTAATTTTATGAATTTTTCAACAGAGAAATAGCCACGCAGATAATGTTAAACTACAGTTCATAAAAGCTTCACGGAGAGCTTTAAAAAATAGAATATAAAAGCATACGTCAAACTGAAGAAATTATCAGAAAACTTTAAATTGGATATTCTGTTTATTTTTCAAACATGTGTTAATATTCATACTTCTAATCGATATTAAGCATAATTAAGCCCAGTTAAAGATGCAATTTAATAAGGAAATTCTATTATAACATTAATGTAAATATTATCGCCTGAATAACCATTTGTGTAAGAGAAATATTTAGTAAAGGTTATATAAATTGCTCGTTATTCCTGTCCAATAATTCAATTTGTAAACAATGAAAGCTCTCGGGTGAAAGTGTAGGTAAACTTGAATACTAACAAGCTCATCTAACACCTTCCTTGCTGCACCTCCTCAAAATGCATGACATTTGCAATCCAATATGGGATTATTTTCCTCCCAGCAGGGTCATTTAAATATATATTTGCATTGTCAATGTAATAGCATCGATTTGAATTGCTTTTCTATGCAAATTGAATTTTTTTATTTCATTATTATTTGTTTTATGAGGTTGAGAGTCTAAAAATTCTGAGAAAATATCCCTCATGAATTACTTATATCGCACACACACCTACTTTTATTGTTTCATTATCCTCGTGCATAATTAACACCATCCAGGTGCTTAGATAGCTTCCCATGAATTACCACGATAAACCCCAATTATTGATCTTATGCCGTAGAGAATTTCCCCGAAAAAAAGAGAGTTTGGCCTCTCTCCTTTCTGGACAGTACCTTTGGGATATATTATACGACTGAATGTCGTATTAATTGGAAGAATATACATACATATTGTTATATATTTTATTGGTGAGGAAAAAAGCTCCAAAACAAATTACATTCTCATTCACAATGAAACTTTTTTTTCTATATCCGTCTCTGACCTTTCGGGGGAGGCAGCTTTAACCTGTATTTCCATCGCACTTCGCAGCCATTTTGCACGAGAAAACTTTCCTCATACATTGATGATGTTTCACAATCACTTACAACTTTCAATACTTTCCCCATCACAAGTCTTAAGGGGGGTGGTTGGTGGTTACGTAAGGCGTGCTTGCAGCAATATTGTATGGATTTTTATTCAACCCAAAGTGGGAGGCAGAGCAACATTTTTCCAGCACTGAACACTGGTGCGCCCGTATTGATTCTCTTAGTCATACATTTTGGGGGAGAAAAGGAAAAAGGCTAGTCAGTTTGGCGCCCCTTCTGCCTGGAAATTAAATATCTTGCGCTCCTACCGCGACAGCAATTGCCCACCCCGTTCAGGCATATACCTACATAGGGAAGCCTTACGTAAAAGCACATAAACTTCCACCTTGTACATGAAAGGGTGGGAAATTCCGCTGTAGCATGTAAAAATTTTCCATGTTCTGAACAATGCTAACTTCCACTAATTGTCATGATTTTTTTTCTGTTTTATCTTTGCAGCGAAAATCCTGATATTCTACATCCTATTCTATGCAGCGCTATGTGGCTTCTTTGCAGCAATTTTTGCTGTCTTTTATCAAACACTAGATGAAAACATGCCAAAGTGGCAGCTCGGTAATGGGCTAATTGGAACGAATCCAGGTAAACTTTTGTAACATTTCAACACGTTTTTTCACATCTAATCCACAATTTATTTATTTTTTTTGTAAAACTTTCTTTTCACAGGCCTGGGCTTCCGACCGATGCCCCCAGAGTCAAATGTCGAGAGTACTCTGGTCTGGTATAAGGCATCGAGTCCCGAAAATATGGAATACTGGGTTAATGAGATTGACGAATTCCTAAAACGTAAGGAAATTTATTAAATTGCACAATTTACGTTCTAAGCTCAGATATCAATTGAAAGCTCTTTATGGTGTGTTGATTTTATTGAGAGAGCTTTGAAAGTTTCGGTATGTTAATTTGAAAGAATAACTTAAAATAGATGGGATACATTAATGAAGTTTATGGGAAATGAAAGAATTATATAGATCTTTAACAGATAATGGGCCTTATTCAGCGACCAAGAAACCCTTGAAATTCGCTTGAAATCTTGAAATTTCAGTACAAAATTCAAAGATTTTAAGGGTTTCTTGGTCGCTGAATTAGGCCCAATAGATCTTTTATAAATTCTTCAATGTCAAATAAAACTATTTAAAGCTCTACATATTTAGCTTGATAAAGGACCCTTTAAGCTTTCAAGAATATGTAGAAATAACTTAAAGAATTCTTGTGAATTTCTAGACGAAACTAACTGGGAAAAAAGCATTGTTCACAAGTATTTGAAGCAATAAGACTAAATTTGACTTTAAAATTTATTTTCAAGCTTTTAAAAAATACTTTGAACATTATTAAAAGCTTAAAGCTCGAAATAGATAGATATGTAAACTATTCAAATTAACTTCGCACCGAAGGTCTATCTAGTTATGATGTAGATGAAATGGTAGCCAATGAGAACGTTTTGCCGGCATTGCCCGAATTGATCCGCCAATCGGAGCTCTTCTTACAAACAATACAAATTTTAAGCAAAAAGAGTTCATGATAAATTTTTGTTCTGGAGCTTTAAAAACGTTGTAAACAAAATGGTAAACGTTCTAAAACTAACGTTAAACGTTAGAAAGTTAACGAATAAATTCCTTGGCTATCTCCTTGAAATAACTTAAGAAATTCCTAGGAAAAGAATTGTCTAATAAACTAATTAAAATGAAGCTAAATTCTAAGACATTTTCCTTGGACTTTCCCATTGCAGCTTATGCTGATGATGTCAAAGTGGAAAATCGTGTTGACTGTGACTTTGACCACCCACCGCCCGAGGGAAAAGTTTGCAATGTACCGGTCACCAGCTGGGATCCTTGTACCGCTCAGAAGAGGTATAACTTCCCGAAATCATCACCGTGCATATTCTTAAAGTTAAATAAGGTGAGTTGCTCCCTTTTTTTTTTTAGTGGATGATCCATCCCACGCAATATTATTTAGAGCTTTTTATGAGTACAAATTCGTCCCCTTTTTTGCTGCAGATTTTCAACTGGATGCCACAGATATATACGAACGCTACCTCGTTACCTGACAACATGCCCGAAGAATTGAAGCAGCACGTCGCAGCTGAGGAAAAGCGAGGCAGTAAAAATGTGAGTATCAACCTTTTGGCATTTGATCTTAATTCAGTGTCAAACCACACTTCTTCCTCTCGCTTTGGAGAGACCATCTTCTCAAAAATAATTTCTTCCACATCTCACAATTCCACAAGGATGTGTGTGTGTGGTGTTATATACATTACATTTTTATGTAATTTTCATCTCGCAAGAAAATCACTTTTAACCCCCACCCCCATTTTTGATGTTAAAATCCATGCAAGATACAAAAAAAATTGCTTGATAAATTTGTGTGTGTGTTGGTGTGTAAATTAGTGGAGAAATTCATCCCCCAAAGATGTTCATCCTCATCAAAATCTACTTATTTGTATACGGAGAATTTTCACTCTTACTAATCCTCTTCTTATTTTCTCATTTTCTCGTATATTTCGTTCTTTTTCTTCAGCATTCATTCCCTCGCATTTCTTTTTCTCTTCTCTGTGTTCCTACTTCATATTCGATTAAGACAAAAAGTGCCTTATCTAGGGTTGTAACAATTTCATGGATTACAAAATTTAAATCCTTCACTCAGTGATAAGGATTTCAAGGAGATTTAGAAGATGAATCACACAAAATTCGCATTTTTTCCATTTTTTTTTAAATAAATAACGTTGATTTTGTGTTAATAAAAAATTGATTGGATTTTTTAGGTTTCCTATTAGGTGACTGGAATTGATTAAAAATAATTAAATTATTAATTAATTATGATGAAATAAGTTAAAATTTAATTAAAAGCCATGAATGGCAAATATTTCTCTGTATGAAATTGAGATAATTTTATGCCAATTTGGCTTATTCTTTTCCTCCGATTTGGTATTATTAATTAACCCGCTAGATGACGTTTTGTTGAACTATGGCCCTCTGGTGTTGGAAATATTTTAAAATTACAAATATTCCATTTTTTTAACAAAAGAAAAGCTCGGAAAATTCTTTAAATTCTATGCTAATTTGTTTTTTTAGAACATTTTCTCGATTTCTTTTACCCGCTAGATGGCATAGCTTTCGTACGACTTGGCCCTCTGGTGTTAAAAAAATTGCTATAAGAAACATTGCAGAATAAATCATAAAATACAAAAATCTTCCCTTCTAATCTCCTTGAATCTCGCTGAATTGATCGGCTTTGCCATTTCACACCCCCTGCAGCCCTAGACAAAATTTATTTTTTTTTCTAAGATTTTTGTTAGCCGAATTTGCACTAAAACACAAACCCAATTGGCAGAGCGAGAACGTGGTTTATAGAGAATGCAAAATGATTGCAGAAGAGGAATCACATGTGACTAATATATTGCAAAAGAAAGTAGATTTATTTTAACTCAAAACGCGAAGGGTGCGCCAAAATTCTTTGCAGTGAGATATTTTTGTTCTTTGCTAATCCGTTGAAAATTCTTTCAGAGCGGAAAGAAAAGAAAAATGATGAAGAGAGATGTAACAAAAGTCTTATTTTTGCACTAACACGAAAAATGAATGCATATTCAACAAATTTGATAAAATCAGAGACGTTTACAGACCAACGTGGTGTGGGTGTCGTGCGAGGGTGAGAATCCGGCTGATGTGGAGAATATTGGGAATATTCAGTACTTCCCACGAAGAGGCTTCCCCGGATACTTCTTCCCCTTCCGGAATACCAAGGGATACCTTCCTCCGCTCGTAGCTGTCCTGTTCGAACGACCTAAAAGTAAGTACAACAAAAGGCTTTTTTCCATTTAAAATTTAATTCCTTTTTTTTAATCAAATAAGTTTGGGATTTGCGATGGAATTAAAAGACTCATGCTTGAAGTTTTCAATGAAAGTTTATCTTTCTTATGGAATTTTATTCACCATTATTCGCAGAATTATTGAAAAGTTTCCTAATTAAGTCCCTTTTACACACTCTAGTGCATTTGTCATGGAGAAAATTAAATATTATTGGAGAGAGAGAAATTTATTGATTTTTCTCACCCTCAAGAACCTTCAAGAATATTTTTATTTTCTCTATGGGAATTAGAAAATAAATGAGAATTAAAAGAAAATGAATTAGGGAAGATTGGGCTGGAGTTAGCTACGTGAAAAGATTAGAAAAATTGTCTTGAAAGAAAGCTCTAGGGTTGAGAATTCTTTTCTTCTTTTAAGAATTTTTCTGCTGAAGGAAAAGTTCGAAATTGTTATTGCAAAGAATCCTCTTCTTTTAGGAGACTTTCAAGTAAATAATTTTCAGGACAGAATTTATTTATTCTAATCTAAAATAGGAAGAGAGATCGAGGTGAAAATAGCTAGGTGACGATATGGAAAAGCTTCGAGAGAGAGGGAGAGAGCTTTTGGACAGGAAAAATTCCTTCTTTTGTTGAGAATGATTTCCTCTTAAGAAGTAACTTAATCTCCGCACAGGATTATTTCTTCTAGCTGAATTTCATAATAATTTATCCCTTATGATGAATTTATTAATTCTAATCTAAATTAGGAAGAGATCAAACGGTAAAGGGTAGAAATTTCTCAAGAATTCCTTGAATTGTTAAGAATTCTTACCTCTGAAGGAGAAATTAAATTTTCTTATAATTATAATTATTTCTGAAATAATTTAGATTAAACAAATGAATAAATTAGGTAATTTTGATAAATTTTCAATTCTTTTAAAGCCCATTAAATTTAAATTGAGAATTTGAGGATTTATATTGAGGAGCTTTTGGGGAAGACATTCGTGTAAGAGCGTTATTCACGATACATACAGTAAGTCCCCCGCATGTAACCAAAATTGGTTTTTAAATTATTGTTGGGGATCATTAAAGGTTCAAAATAAGCGTGGTGATTTCCCGGAAAAGCGCTGGGAAACCTACGAATTTTCCGGTTTTAGGTGTAACCTATATTGATTTATTTCTCAATTTCTAGCAATTGTAGAATATTGCGATTGGCGTCAAATGAAAGCTTATCAATGCTTAATATTATATATTAAAACCATTTTCCAAAATGCACAAGAAGGTGAAAATTCGGAAAGATTTTCCGAACACGCATTTTTCTTTCGCCTCCCATTTCCACAATATTGCATGGGACCACCTGGAACATCCCTCATTTTGTAGCTTTTTTAATCCCCTTCCATTTGGTATAGCACTTGCTGGGGAAATCTGCTGGGAAAACTGTTTTTTTTTTTTTAGTGATTTTCAATGTTGGAAAAACTCACTATTCGAAGGCTGCAATGTTATACAATGTCATAACATTGTATAACATTGTATAACATTGTATTGCATTGTTAAATCGGCTAAGTCGGTGTGAGCTCCGGTATAACATTGCAGCCTTCGAATAGTGAGTTTTTCCAACATTGAAAATCACTAAAAAAAAAAAAACAGTTTTCCCAGCAGATTTCCCCAGCAAGTGCTATACCAAATGGAAGGGGATTAAAAAAGCTACAAAATGAGGGATGTTCCAGGTGGTCCCATGCAATATTGTGGAAATGGGAGGCGAAAGAAAAATGCGTGTTCGGAAAATCTTTCCGAATTTTCACCTTCTTGTGCATTTTTGAAAATGGTTTTAATATATAATATTAAGCATTGATATAGCTTTCATTTGACGCCAATCGCAATATTCTACAATTGCTAGAAATTGAGAAATAAATCAATATAGGTTACACCTAAAACCGGAAAATTCGTAGGTTTCCCAGCGCTTTTCCGGGAAATCACCACGCTTATTTTGAACCTTTAATGATCCCCAACAATAATTTAAAAACCAATTTTGGTTACATGCGGGGGACTTACTGTATGTATCGTGAATAACGCTCTTTTCCGCTCAATTTTAAGGATGTGAGCGAGAAAATAAAGCTCTGTGTGACCGGATGCGATAAATTTTGTTTTGGGCCGTGTCATGCTCCTCTTCACGCAACACCGGATACCGCACAATCAGTGTGCCATCCTCAACACTCTTCGCGTGGGGTCGTGAGTGCGAATGGGACGTTTAGTATTTGCTTCCTGTTTGGTTATGTTTTCTTCCTTCCCATCAAGTGGATGTGTCCTTGCGCATCCCTGGAGTTTGCCTGATAAGGAATTGCCTCATCGGCTCCTCTCTCCCACCCCCATTGCCGCTATGAATTGAAGGGAAATTGTTGATTTTTTTCCCACCACTCCGTGCCCTTCTTGAGACTCCTTTCGTACAACTTTTTTCGGTGTAAGGAGGGAAAAATAAATTCAGTAAGTGCGGCATCTAACACTTGAGCAGCATTTATTTCCTTTGACCTACATAATACCCCGAGTATTCGTCAAGGGGCATGCGCTAAATTTTTCGTGTGTACAAACCTCCATGCATCGGCATAGCCACTGTTATTGATCCACAGCACATACACTCTGCCAAAAAAAGAAGAGTGGTAAATGTCGTTCCTCTCCTTTCGTCCTTTTCACGACCCATCCACTTTTCACGGCAAACGGCATGATTTAATATTGCCCCAGTGCACGAAAAAGAGAGGATATCGTTTAAGGATAATTGAGATGCTAAATAAATACAACACCGCGAAGAATATTTCCTCTTCTCTTCATTCCTTCCATATATACAAGTTAACTACCAATATATGTACATATATACTTGAGCTGTGGTGGAACTTGGCCTTCGACACTCGTGGGAAAATTCCGAATTGATTTTCCCTTCAATAACGGATTAATTTGTCCATCAAGGAAAACTTTCCGCTCGACAGGCGGGTTTTACGCGCGATGGATGTCAAAATACAAAACGACGAGGGTCTCAACATTGGTGGGAGCTTTTATAATATTGTTGAATCTCTCCTCCATAAGAGTAGGGTAAACAATACCCCATAGGCAGTGTGCATAATGAAAGAACTAAAAGGGAAATTAATTATAACATCCTTTTACTAATAAACGGTGCTGTTGAGCTTTGTTAACTACCTACTATATGTAGTATAAAGTTCCCTGGGAAACTTTTGAGAGATGGATCTTTCTCATCTTACCTGGAAAGTGAATTTAAATTATTTATTCCCACACAAATTGTAACAAAGGAGAGGAGGGTTCTTTAAGGTCTCTAAAGAACTTGAAATAGTTTAAAGGATTTTCTTCTTATAGATGGGGGTCAGGGGTCATTTATTAAAATTTCCTCCCATCTACCTTAAGGGACTTATAGGCAAAGGAAGTTTCTCTTCTTACACACAAGTTTTTGTTAAAAACAACACAATGCCCATCAAGGGACTCTCAACCGTGTTTAAATCAATATTGTTAAAGGATTATAAATTGGAAGAGATCTTTTTTGTTAAGAACTGAACCATTTGTTTCTTATATTTCTGAATTTAATGGTAATTGAATTTCATTTGAGGGTTTAATGAATTATTAAAAGGGTTGTTGGTAGAATAAAATTTCTGTGCAAAAATGAAAGATTTTTTGGTGACAGAATAAGACTCATTGGACTTTATTCAGCGACCAAGAAACCCTTAAAATTCGCTTGAAATCTTAAAATTTCAGTACAAAATTCAAAGATTTCAAGGATTTCTTAGTCGCTGAATAAGACCCATTGCTTGAGTAAATTTTAATAAAAATGAAAGGGTTAAAACAAGTGACGTAATAAGGGGTTGTATTTGGGTGTTTAAACACCTTTTAAAGTTCAGAAAGATTAGGTTTTACTGTAAAGGTTTAAAGAAATTTTAAGGCTTAAAAAAGCTACAGTTAAAATTAAAAATGGGAATATTGAGTTAATAGAAAAAGCATCAAGGGTCGGAGAAGAAGCTTAAAACTTTAAAATAAATCGTCAAAAGCTATGTTTGAGTCTACGTATGACCCAAAAAAACGCGAAAGGGTTAAGTCTCTTAAATCTTTTGTCTTTGAAAGCAATATTCTTTGAATTTAACATAAAACCTGTTCTAGATTCTCAAAATCCAGACAAAAAAAATAAAAGTAAAAATGTAAAGAAAAAAATTATTTCAGTCAGAAATATTTTATTGTAAAAAAAATTCTAGGAGTTACCAAGAATTTTCATTCTGTCTAACAACACTAAACTCTCCATCTTGGCAGTAATTTAAAATGAAGCAATTTTCAATGGTTGGAATGGAAGGTTTATTTGAGTTTAATTTTCCACAACAATTTGTGGGAAATCCTCATTCCTTTCTCGCAACAAACTCTGTGCAGCCTTTGCCCAATTACTTAGAACTATTTCAAGAACAACAATCAAACTCTCAAAAAGAGTGAAGATTTAGAGAAACGAAAGTAGCTCACTCCTTCAAATCAATCAACTTGTGGGAAGTTGCTGTCCAATTAGCGTCTCACAAGAGCTAGGCTATAGAAAACTATGTAGTATATACTTAGCACGAGGCATAGCGTGGGTGGTTTAGAGGGGAGGGTGTGGGGACTAAATTGGTATCAAGAAAAATTGTCTCTCTAATTGTAATTTTCTTGTCTCTTCTCGCCCGCCCGCCCATCAAAAGCTGGTGTCCTTATCAACATCGAATGCAAGGCATGGGCACGCAACATTAAGCACGATCGCTCCGAGAGGAGGGGTTCCGTCCATTTTGAGCTAATGATTGATTAAGGGAACACACACATTCTATGACTAGTAGCGTTTAAAAAGAATCTACCAACCAAAGTCAAGCAGTATGGAAATGAAGGATGAAACATCGCCTGCATAGTATGTTTGCAGAGGCTGAGATAAAATGGCTTAGGCAAAAGAACAAGAACAACAACAAAAACATAATAATGCACACACCAAAAAAATCTTACTAAAAAAAAACGTATGGCTAGGTGAAAAAAAATAAATTAAAAGTAATAAAAAAAAGTTAGTGAAAAATAAACAAAAAAGCGTAAACCAAAAAATGATTAGAAATGAGACTTTGAGGATGAAAGGAAAACAAGATAAAAAAAAAATTATACAAAGAAAATATCAAAAAAAAATAAATGGAGGAAATTAGAAGATCATCAAGTGAATTCATTCATTAGGTAAAAAAAAATATGGGAGGAGGACAACTTTAGTACTCGATAGCGCCACGTTTACGGAATGTCAAGCATAAATTGAGATCCATAAGCAGCAGAACACAAGACATAGAATTTTTAATGTTCAAGATTAAAGGAAAAAAAAAGATGAAAAAACATTAATTAAATTGAAGAATAAAACACCTTCAAAATATTGTGGCTTGAGTAGATAAAATAAATTGTAAAAATAAGGATTTAAATACTTTTAAAAAGAAGGTAAAAAAAACAACAAATCTGTTAGAACTGCAAATCTATATAAACTCGAGGTTAGAACCATTGGGTGTTCGATACATCAGCCAAAAAAAGAATAACAAAAAATACTTAATAGAAAAAAAAGTATTTTTAAAAGATTAAGAAAAAATGTGTGAGAAGTACGTTAAAGAAACCAAACGCCCAAGGAGATGAGAAACAACTTAGAAAGAAAAAAAAGTATGACTTAATACTAAAAGAAGAAATAAAAAAGAAACTAATTATAAAAATTGATAAATTTTGTGAGTGTGATTGGAGATTATTATAAATAAATGTAATTTATAGGTATGTAATGGTATATATTTTTGACTGATGATATTGCTGAGTTTTTATTTCAATCTGTACAAAAAAAAAGTTATTTGAAATAAAAAAAAAACTTTATATTAAATTATATATTTGTGGAAAATTCTGTGAAAGGGAAAACTTTAAAAGGAAAACCTTTAAAAACATTGAAAAAAGAAGAAAATCAACTTAAATGAATACCAAAACCTTTTTAAAAAAAAATTAACGAGCAACAAGAACAACCGAAAAATGCAATTAAGTGAAGATTTAACAAAAAAAAATGAAGAAAAACTTACGGAAAAAATTAGCAAGAGATATTTTTGTTAGAATCTCTAAGTATATTTTTAATAGTAATATGAATTAAAATGAATAAAAAAATTGAAATACAATTTCAAACCTATTATTTTTTCACAATATTCTCATATAACTGAAATGAAAAAAAGAAAACTTGTGGTAGAATGCGGAAAGAAATAAAGAAAATAAAACATTTTTATTAAAGAAAAAAATGTAATCGCAAATATATAATTTAATTAAAATTGTGATAGTGATTGTGTGAGAATTTTTGCGTGAAAGATTTAAAAGAATACTTTAACAAAATAATGAAAAAAATTATGTAAATGGCAACGTACTAAAAACACAGACGAGGAAGTTTAAAAGAAAAAAAACATTGAAGAATGTGTTTAGTAGAGGAATAAAAAAAACAACAAAATGTGAGCATTACAAGGGCCTGTTTCCATTCTATAAATTCCATTCACTGCCCAGAATATAGAACACAAAAAAATATTTTAAAAATGTGGAAATTAATGCTAAAAAAAAGAAAACTTCAATGCCCATAAAAACCAAGAGAAAAAAAAACAACTTACTAATATTAGAATGTGTGCAAGAATCGAAAAAATTTGTATAAAAATTTCACACGCAGTTCATAATCCAAAAAAATGAATTATTTAAAAAATATTTATTAAAAAGAATTATGAAATGAGTAATGAAAGTTAAAAAAAAAGTGATGGAAATTAAAAAATTAAATTTAAAAAATATATTATCTAGGCAACGGATGAGAATAAATTTGATGAAGAAGAAAAATCTATTATAAATAGTAACAAAAAATGAATTATCCGTGATCCAGCGCTTAGAGAAAAATTCAATTGAAAAAATTTAAAATGAAAATGATTTTGCATTGAGTTTTTATTAATGCAAAATTATTTTGTGTGAAAGAAACAAAGAAAAACCAAATAAAAACGTTCTAGAGGCGTGCTAATATCGAGGATTATAAGTACTATGAGAGAAGGTTTATGAAAAAAGTGAGATATTAAAGAAAATAAAAGGAGTTAAATGTGAGGCATTGCATGTGAAGAAAAAAATCCTTTAAAGAAATAAAAAAGAGTCTCAAAAAAGAAAGATAAAAAATCACCGCATTAGACAGACTTTGGTAAACAGATGAGACAAGAAAAAAATTCGTTATATTGATAATAAACAATAAATTGAGCCTCGTATATAAGTGTTAAAAAATACAATTTAAAGATGAAAAAAAAAACAAGAAATCGATTGTACGCTGCTGCATCTTTAGTCTAATAAATAAATTTAAATGAAAAAAATAAAGAAATACTTGTATATTAGTGTTGCGTAACTAGTATTGTTAAAGAAAAAAAAACATTAAATATATTAGGAACTATATTAAAAAAAAAACAGAAATCTATTTAAAAATAAAAAAAGCTACACACCACACACCTTCAAACTTTAAAAAAAAAAGTATTTTTGAATTTTTGATGAGCGCTAGTGAAGAAAAAAGTCTATTTATTTCATATAATAACGTTGTAGAGAGGATATATTGAAAAAACAATCTAATAATTATTTAAGAAATGAAAAGTATTTATATATATTTTTTTAGATTCATTTTCCCTTTGATTTCTATTAAGAAGATTATCACTTAAACATTATATATTTTAAAATTTAAAAGAAATGGGGTGGATTTTGTCAAAAATCTTTTATTTCTTTTTTTTTATCTTAAATTTGTTGTAAGATTTTGACACTTCCAGAAATTTTGAAAGATCTTTCTAAAAGATTTCTGAAAAATTTAATTCTTTCTCTTTTCTTCTATAGAATGACAGAAGACCAATTTAACAACATGAACTGTCAAAGTCTTATAACCTCAAGGGTAGAAAGGAAAATAAAAGATTTCTGATAGAATCAACCGAAACAAAAAATCCATTGTGAATAAATCTTGTTTATTAGTTTTTTTTTCTTTTATTAATTTCTTCAAAAAAACGAAGATAATAACTAACTAAACTATGCTTTAATTGTGAGTTTATAGAAAATAAAATGAAAAGAAAAATATTCTTTAAAAGAATAAAATAAAAAGTGTTCTGCCTTTGTTTTCTTTTCGTTCTTTGATCATTCATTAATCGTGAGAAGAAACAAAAAATAAAACATTATATTTGAGAATATCACTAGAAAACCCACCTCTTCACATTTTCAAACGAATTTTTGAAATTTTCAAAACAATTTTTGAAATAAAGAAAATCTCTTCAAAAAACAATCTATTGGTGAACCTACCGCCTAAATTAATTTGTTAGAATTTTTTTTATTTCCGATTTAATAAGAGAATTTTCTTTTCTTATTGATCCGAATTGAAATCAATTTGAAAGGAAGAATAAAACTTTTTGTTTATAAACCCCTAAAAAATTTTCAGAAAAGAAGAAATCATTGAATTCTTAGTGAGTATATGATTATGAAAAAAATGCGGTGGCGTACATTAAAATAGAGCTTAGGCATTGTAGTTAAGTATATTAAAAAAAGAAAGATAAAATTGTGTATGAATTGCGCAGATAAAAAATTTTAAATTAAACATTTAAACAAAAAGAATTATTAAAAGTGAAGGTATAATTATTTAAATGATAATAAATTTAAAAACTAAATAGAAAAAAATCACAGTGGATGAAAGATCTGTTTAGAAGTAAAAAAAAAAGAGAAAAAAAAACAAATTTTGACGCAGATGGAAATGTCACGCGTAAGAGGTGGTAAAGAAAAAATATTAATAAATAAATAATGAAAAAAAGTATATAAATTGATGAAAACAATAAACATTTAATTATCATTCTCGTTGAAAAAAAGTACTTTATAGTTATTAAAAAAAGCGTCATTGAGTATGTTATGAAGAAAAAAAATTAAATTATTTAACTAATTTCCAAAAATGAATTTAAAAATGAAGCAAAAAAAAAGATGAAAAAATCACAACACGAAAAAAAACACCAGCAGGGTAGGATATGCTTCTCGCAGTTATGGGAATCGCATGGCTTTTCCGCACTGCAAGACAAAAAAAAGTTATATGGTCAGTTAGCGATGAATGTTCCATCACACATTTTAACACAATAAAAAACTTTGCAAAAAAATCATTTAAAACAATGCAAGAAGAAACTAATTGGATGAATTTAATCAACAAATCACTGAGAACAAATCATTTATAAAAGAAAAAAAAAACAGAAAACAATGTAATATGTATTGCTATATGTCAGTCAAGTTATGTGGAAAAAAATGAGAGTGGTGGCGACGGAGGGAGATGATAAAGAAATACATAAAATATAAGCAAGTAAAATTTAAAGAAAATTATTATAAAAAAAATTATAGGTAATGAAATAAAATGATAAAAAAAACAAACAATGCGTCTATTTAATTTTTTTGTCTTGCATTTTGGATTGAATTGTGGCTGGAAAAATTCATTGATTTATTTCTTTTTCAAATAATTCTCTTGAATGAAAAGTTTGATACGAAATTTAAGGATAAACATTCATTGTAAAAGAAACTTTAGGGTCTTCATTGTTAGGAATTTTTCTTTTTCTATGTCTTAAGATTTCAATACTAATTTTCATTTAAAATAGTTTTTAAAGAATAATAAGAAGTATTTCATTTTAAGATGATTTGTGTTCTCCCAACAGTTGTAAAATTTCATTCTCTTAATAAAATATTCCATTTAAAATTCAAAGAAAATGAAATCTTAAAGGGAAACGACGGATTTGTTTTAGTTTGGTAAAAGCTCAAAATATCATATTTTCCAGTGAGATAGAGTAAGGGATTCTAAGAAAAACTTGTAGAATGAAAAATTTCTATTAAATTTAAAATTAAATTTCCATTATTTTGAATTTTTCATCAACATTAGGCTTTCCTCATTATTTTTGAAAAATTAATAAAATTGTCTTGCAGTTGACTTTTATTTTTTTATATTAAATAATTATTATTTCTTTATAAGTATTTTTAAAGAAATATTTAAAAGTGTATGTGACTAATAAGAACCAAGAATACGCTTATAAATTAATGAAATAAACTTTTCCAATTTATAAAATAGTTTTAGAACATATTATATACATAAATCTATATAGAGAGAAAAGCTCTGCGTAATTTTTCTTTCTTACTAATCCTGAAATTAAAGCAATGCTGCATTCCCTTAACTGCGATTTGCATTTTTATACAAAAAGAAAGAGATAAAAAAGAATAAAAATGTGATTTTATTGCAAACAATTACTTTACAAATATATCTGCAATATTGGCAATATTTTTATTTCTAATAAAATAAAAAAAGAAAAAAATATTACTTAACACCACACATATTTCTCTGTAAGCTTAGATAAAGTCGTCAGTCGATGTTCAATAATTAAATCCAAGAAATAACAATTCAAACTTATCCAAATAAGTTATTTCCAAATTTATTTAAAAAGAAGAAACAAAATAAAAAAAATAGTTAAGGTCGCTAAAGTAGAGCATATCATCCATAATAAATTCTACATAGAATCCTTTCTTCTTTTTTGTAAAATTGTAGAAAGTTTTAGATAACATGTACAAAAATAATTTGCGAAGAAATCTTAACATCTTCGCGTTAAAATTCTGCCAACTGTAGAACTTTTTTTATTCAATTTCAATGCTTTTAGCCAACGAAGATAAATTCGCAAGAACGGACTGCATTACTCCCCCACAATTTCTGTATGACCCAAAAATAAATTCTAATAAAGTGAATTACTGCATTAATTTATCGAGGAATCTTTTTACTTTTTTTTTGCAAAATCTTATCATTGAGCGATGTTTCAGAATGATTTTTGAAGGTGGACTAAAAGGAGAAAGAAATATTTTTTTGATATTTCATAGAAGCCAAAGATTTTTAAGATTTAAGATAAATGAATAAAAAGTTCAAAGATGACATCAGACTTGGTGAAAATTTCAAAAAATTCTTTAAAACTCATTAGAACTTTACATAATAAAGGACACAAGGGGAGTTTATCTGAACAAAACTATTCGAATTCGCCGAGGAAATTTAAATATAAGTCTAAGCCTAAAAATGTTACGCTCAAGCATAAAAGCACTTAAATCAAACAGACAAGTTAGTAAGTTCAAGCTGAGGAGTTCTAAATTCAAGCTAAAGTATGGTAAATTGAACCCAAGAAAAAGACTTAATTTAAGCCGATAAATATTTGGTCTTCCTATTCAGTCCTAAAATAGCACAAATTGAGGAACAAAACTTTAAAAGAAAATCATTAAAGCCTAAAAAGGACTAAATTCGAACCAAAATGTCCTAAATACGTTTTTGGATTTTTTTTAAGGTTTTCAGTTGTTCGGTTTTAGCATAGAAATTTGTGTAAAGTCAAAATATTTAGATCTTCGGAAATATTCGTATGATTCAGCAAATAACTCATATTTGATTCAACCGACTCAACAATCATTGATGTATTACTTCGCCTGGACAGACAATTATTATTTTCCTATTAGCAATAATATTTCTCAAGAACCAAAAAATGGATGATTTCGATAAAATTCTGGAAAAATCCTGTGTGTTAGCTGGCGTAGGTTTGCAATAAATCATCACGTAAGAAAAAAAATGCCTGCAAACGGTGAGTTTATTTTTGGGGGGAGGTAAAAGATAAAGCCGATAGGATCCCTCAGACGGAGAGACGATAAGACCCATGCAGAGAGTTACTTTTACTCACGTTCAACCACACAGTTTAACTCCCGTCACCGCCGTATCAAGAACACAGAGAAATTTTTTCTAAATTACCTGCAAAATATGGATAAGAAAAGTTCAGCAAAGAGCGAAAGTAAAAGCTCCACGGATGGTGTGAAAGCTCAGAAAATGCCGGAAGTGCAAAAGGAAGTTGTTGAGCCACCTTGTAGGAAAGTTCATGTAATTTTCGGCGAATTCTGTGCGTAATGGTGCAGTTCTTAAGAACTTTTTGATTTTTTTTATCTTGTAGATCCCAAAGATGTTTAACGTGATAAAAGCACCAACAGTTTGCCCACCTGGCCAGCGTCTTGATCAAAAAGGAAATTGCCGACCGATGTTCTGAATTCATTTTTCTTATTACATATTTAACATTTTTTTCTTGTATTTGTACATAAATGACGTCTTGAATAAATTTTTGCGATAGTACCCAAATGTGGTTTTCATGTTGCCTCACCTGTGGGTGCGATTAGGTGGGTTGTTTTGTTTTGAGTCGTACAGTGTCTTATCAAAATTCTTGGGAAAAGCGCAACAATTCACAAGGAAAGTATTTCAATATGGGCTCGTCACTAAAACCTCTCTGAACAAATATAAGCCGGAAATTTGAAAGCCCGGAAAGAGGCGCGGGACGCCATAGTTTCAACAAGACGGTCTCGTCCCTTATCGAATCGCCAGCACTCCTTATCGTTCCCCTCACAGTGAATGATTGCCTCAAAGGTGAGGGTTTGTGTGATAAGGAATCACAATAAAACAAAGCGATCTTGTCGTACGACCTCACAGTTGATTGTGCGAAGTTGCTGAAGAAGAAGTGATTATATACAAAGTTTCAGGTGCTCCAAAACTTTCCCCTCAAAAGCTATCGCTATACCTACAATGGAAAGCTCAAAGAATGAAAGTTCAACCCCAACACCAGCAGCAGTTGCATTCAGTCCAGCTGCCTTTTCTGCTGCTTCTTTCACAGTTCAACCAACAAATACGACAAAAATGGTAAAGAAATAAATTTTTCTTCACAAAATATTTCCATTAAAAATTTCGCAGAGTTGTTATCAAATGAATTTCTTCATATCTTTATAGCAAAAAGCCAAACCGAGCAACGTAATCAAGTCTCCAAATGTTTGCGAACCCGGCTATCGCCTCAATTCACGCGGGGAATGCAAGCCCATCTTCTAAAAAAAAGGATCCTCTGGGATCCTTTTCCCCCTGACACCGAGTCAACGCGTGCTTCCCACCGTAGACGACGCAGAAAAGTTCTTTTTTCTTCATCAACAAATTTTTTTTTAGTAAAAATGCTCAAATTTTATAAATTTTGGCGAATCTTTTATCTTTAGGGCGCGCGATTGGAGGTGGAATGAAGTTGGTTAGAGCTTAGATAAGATTTATAAGTATTGTCTATTATATAATCTCACTTTTTTTGCTTTATATCTATTGTAAACACATGAAATTGTATTAAATTGATGTTTAACAAATTAATAGCGTGTCTCTTAAATGCGATTCTGTCACACAATCTCCCCTTGAATGTGATTGATGGCACACAGACAGCACCAGATAAATTCATGGAATCATGCTAAACTCATTAGAGGATTAGCCTCATGAACTACATTACACACACTTTACTTGCTGAATTATGCTTTTCGGGGAAATGCAGGGAATTAAGGTAAATCTAATGATAACTCTCTATTAAGAAATAATTTGAAGGAATTTTCTGATTGAAATTTAAATTTTGAGGAAAAAGTTACTCTTTAACATATCTACAGGCGCAAATGTTGAAGATAAATCCACTTGTCTTTATCAAAGTTGTCAAACGTGAGACTACTGATAAGAATTTATTGAACATCTTGAAGTTTTATTGTTCTTTTTAGTCTTCTTCTTGAGAGGATTTCTTTGAAGAAAAAAATTAGTTCTCGATTAATTACGACGGAGTTAAAGAAGAAATTTAATCGAAACTTAATATCTTTGTGCTTATCAGAATATAAAACAGCAGATGGGCGTCTATTACAGCCATTACAGCCTAATATTGAAGAGCTACTTAAACTTTCAATCCATTCCCATAATTGAGAGGCCAAATAAATAATAATAAATTTACCAAATAAATAATTGAAAGAAAAGTGTTTTAAATAATTCTTTTAATAGAAGAAATTGAAACTTTGTTCAGTTTTCACTTTTTATTAAGCTTTTAGTTCGAAAAGTCTGAAATTATTTTAAAGATATATAAATTAGGACTTTGAGCATTTTTTCATAATGTCGAAAATAATTATTATTAATACCTAATATTATTTTTAATCTTTTCAATTTCTTTTCATGCTATTCTCTAATTTATGGCTAACTCTTTGATTTAAAAATTTTCTAGTAACCACAGATTTCTTTAGGCTAGTACGAGGTAATAATGCATTATAATTATACTTCTAAATAAAAGCTTGAACAATTACCTACAAAGTACGATTAAGAACAAATTTTATCGCCGGATTTAATGTAATTTCAAGCACAGAGATTTCAAAAAAAAAAACTTTAATTCTATTATGAATAAAGTTTAATTCAATTTAGTTCTTAATTCTTTTTTTTAATTAAAATGATTTAAAACATTTCTCCTTGAAAGAAATTCTTTTATGATCTGTATCAAAGTGTTCCAGCAACTTATCGTCATTTAAAATTTAAAGATAAGATTCTGCTGGGAGACCAAAATTAGAAACAAATAAATCAATCTTAATGCAAAATTAATATTTAATTAATTCATTGCGACGGATCAGATGATTACCTTTTATCATTTTCATTCTTTTTTTTCAAATAAAAAGCTCCTAAAAGTACTTAAGAGGTACATATATTGTTGAGCTCAGGGGGTAACCGACTATGCTTAGAATGTACCGCGAGACAGCACCGCGAGTGGCAAGAGTGGCAAGAGTGGCAATGAAAAAGTGGCAGGAAGTGCACCGCGAGTGGCAAGAGTCGGATACCCCCTGGTTGAGCTTTTAAGCCATAAGAGATGAAAGTTGTGACCAATCTTTTGTAGTCTTGAGAGCTTTTGAAAAAAAGCTGATTAAGTAACTTCAATGTGCTTTGAGATGTTTTTTTCTTATTTATTAGTATGTATGAAAGTTTAGAAAGTCTTTAAGGTGAGCTTTCAGAGCTTTTTACAGGTGTTAAGTAGTGATAAAATTAATGCAGATATTCTGAATAAAAATCTCTTTATTCTTCATGATATTTTGGCATCAGAAATGAGAGATTTATTCCTATATAAAGCCCCTGAAAAATTAAACTCTTTCGTAATATATACAAAAGCTCTTAACATAGCTCAAAGCTTGTATGTAGTAATGAAGGTATTTCTATAGCAAATCGGTGATTGTTGATTGTTGATCCAAGTCGATTATCCTGAAGCATTTAGTTGGTGTTCCACTTCGTGGCCAACACCAAGTATTGTAATCGTCGGAAAAACTGACCACCTCAGATCGGGCTCAAACTTGGTATGAGCACGTTTCAGACAACCCACATTCCAAAAATGGTGGTGGAAAATTTTTGATCCGGCCGGCCTGCCGGCTGGCCGGCCCGCCGGCCGGCCGGCCGGCCGGTCGCCCAAACTTTGCCTTATAGCTCAAGAACGGTAAAAGATAGAGACTTCCGGTTTGAAGTTCTCTATAGAAATGTGGGTGTAAATTTTTATTTTTTTGTATTTTCAAAATCCAAGATGGCCGCCGTCCGCCATTTTGAAATAGTGTCAATCACTTCCCTTAGAGCTAGAGATCTGAAATTTTAGTATGTTGTAGAGCTCAGTGAGACGTTTTCATCGATAACTCATACTTTAAAATCGGTCAAGCGGTTTAGCAAATATGGTGGCCTAAAGCAAAAAGTGTTTTTTCAATATAACTCGAGAACGGCTTGACCAATTTTAATCATCTTGGTATCAAATGAAAGGTATTGAGAAGCCCTACAACTGTCTAGAACATTTCAAGTTTCAAAAACATCCGCAAGAGGCGCTAAAAACAAAAACAAAAATTGCCTAACTTTAAGGGGCTATATCTCCCAACATCTGTTATCGTTTTCCTTTAAATTTTGATATGTTGTAGCCTGACTCAATATCTTTTACCAGTCCGAAAATGAAGAAAATCTATGTCGCCGTTTAGAAGATATAGCCATTTGAAAAATTCTTGAATTTGAAAAGTTCTAAGAGCTATATCTCTTGAACCGCTTGACCGATTTTGCTCATCTTAGTATCAAATTAAAGGTTTTGCAAAACTCTACAACTATCTAAAACATCATAAACTTCTAAAACGATTCCTTCAAGACGAAAAATGCCAAAAAAAAATTTTGTGATACAAAAAGTCGCCATTTTGTGTTCTGGAGGTGACCTTGAAAATTATTGAAATTTATGTCAATTTATAGCCTGTTTTAATACCTTTCCAAAACTAGTCAAGAAATTTCTATAGGTCTTATAGAACCAGAGATATGACCATTTTTATCCATCAAATTGCCGAACAAACTTCTATACGTTGTGGGACACCAACTCTTATAACTGGACGCGTTATGATTGACTTTTTTTTTAAAACGAAAAGCTGAAAGTTTTTTCCTTTCGCACAAGAGTTTCTCTATTATGAGCTTTACAATAAAAATATAAATCTTTGAATCGAACTAATAGGCTTTCTCTTCTTTAATGGATATTTATTCATCAGATTCATTAAAAAACCCACTGAGAGGTGAAAAGCTCTAGCCCTAAATTGCTCTTTAAATCCTTAGAGTAAAGACAGAATTTATGCTGAATAATTGCGAAAGAAAGAAGCTTTTTTTTTCTTTAAATTCATAACAGAAAGCTTTCTTTGGTCATTCCCAGAATAATTCAATCAAATGAATAACTCATGACGCAACAGAAATACATTTTATTCACTAGAAAAAAGCTCTCTACGTTATCTATAAACTAAAATGCTTACATTTGGATTAAATATCAATTGATTCTCAAGTTGTTTAAGGTACAAAGATTAATTAATAATATTTTAAAGGAAACAAAACGTTCCTGTTGAAACATCTCCTTTTCACATCATCCTTCAGCTCAAAAAGGTTCGTAAAAGATCACAAATGGATGACTTTTGGGGAGGTAATGGGTGCAGTAGCTCTACCACATATCCCTGCAGACTCCATTGTGATCCAGCAGCTGACCATCAGGACACACGTAGGGGGCCTCAATTACGTTGATCTGCAGAGAGAGAACGCAGAAAGTGTTTATTTCGCCGCATTTTTCGATATTTCGTCTACAGCTGCGATAATTTAATCCTCATTCTTTGATGATAAAGCCATGGCGGCACATAATCCTTGCGGGGGATTTAGATAGCATTAAGCTGTATATTTTTTGCGCTAAAACTTAGGGTGAATTTACAATTTTTTCTTTTGAAAGTCCATTCAAGAGGGAAAATTTCCCTAAAAAATCATTTTATTTCAAAAAAAATTTCTTTTGAAACTTTCCAGGAAAATAATTTTGTTAAGAAATATAGAAAAGCTTCAAATTAAAGCTTTGAGCTTTACAAGCAAAGAGCAAGGATTAAAACTCACTAAAAAAATTAAAGAGGACTTACCTGATTCTTTGGCTTATTTGTCCCAACTTTGGATCCCCAGGAATCAGATCCACTCCCACTCTGACGTTCAGGACTCTCCTCGGGAGCTTCAACAACTGGAGGCTCCTCCTCAGGAGCCTGAACTTCCATCACAGGAGCTTCATCACCCTTTTGCTCGCCTGAATTAGCTGGCAATGCAGCAACAACCGCGAAGATCCCAAAAAGGGCAGCAAAAATCCAAAAGGTCTTCATTTCTTTTGTTCACCAATCACCAACTTTGTGGACAAAATTCGCGCAATAAGATCAATGTGAAAACTTCCCACAGACTGGATTAATGTGTCCAATGGGCGTTTGTATTTATAAACATGCTTGAAAATCTTTAAAAATCCCTGCAAATGTGATAAGACAGCGAAATTTCTATATCACGAACCGAAGCTATCAGCAGCTGAGTCTATCACAGGTAGGTTTTACCTTTTTTCCCGCCACTTTGATCAAAAGAAGCGTCACACTTGAGCGCGTATCTTTCACCTGATTCATGATTCTCTTTCATTTTAAATTAAACACACATTTTTCCCTATAGAGGAATGACGATGACTCTCATGATCCTCGTGATGCGACAAGATTGCGAAATAATCTTCCAGCAGCGAGTTAATTTTGGAATATTTTTTTTTTTCAAAACAACTGCATAATGCTCAATTGATCCATATTTAAGTTTTTAGATTTTGAAATATAAAATTAATTGAATATTTTTTAAGAAATAAGTTTGAAATATAACGAACAATGCAATAAATACAGTCTAAAGATTTCTTAAGATTTTTTTAAAGAATTTCTTAAACGAAAGTTAAGATTTCTCAAGTCAGGTTGAATCGGGCTAAATAAATATTTTTCAGTAATTTTTAGGAATCTCTATACCCAAAGTTGACTAGGAAAAATCATCGAAAAATATGCATTTAGTTCGATTAAAGAAATTGAAGAAACTGACTTAAGAAATGTCAAGTTTCACTTGAAAATACTACAAAAAGCTCAAGTTTTTCTTTAAAGAAAACTTAAAATATTCTTAATGAATTTAAAAAAACAATCCTAAGAAATCTTAAGACTATCTGATTAAATTTATAAAAAGTAGAATAAGAAACCGATATTTGAATATTTAAATTTTTTAAATCATTTTTCTAGTTGAGAAACAAATATGATTGAAACCATAAATTGATATAACGTTTTATACTTTTTATTATGATAAGACTAACAAAGAATTATAAAGCTTAGCTTAACATTATTCTTGCATAAAGTATTTTTTTGGCGTATAGTAACAACAATACTTTTCCGGATTTTAAGTCGGTTAAAAATGGGGTTCTTACCCAGAAAAACTCACGTGAGTTTTTCTGGATGAGAACCTCATTTTTTTAACCGACGAAAAACCCGGAAAAGTATTATTATTCTTGCACATCAATCCTCTTCGTCTTGCTGGCTCTTGCATTTCCATGCTTTAAAATTCTATTTTTAAAAAAGGAATGGTTTTCCATTTCAGAATATGAATTATCTGCTGCTCTGACGACATTTTCAAATGCTGTTAGCAAATTCGTCAATTTCATAAATGTCTCTTTAGGCTGAGAAGACCGGCTAACGCCCGTCCATGAGAACTTAGAGAGTACGTCATTAGTGAAGATTTTCTTGCATAGAAAAAGCGCAACCTCTATACCGTTCTGTTTCCCACTTTTTCCAGTGTGTTCGACCATTTTTGCATGAAAATATTTTTGGAATTCGTCATTTTTCAGTTTCTCATTAAACGCCACAACCTCTTCACAAGTTTTAAGTGGAAGTCCGTCAATCGGTGGCAGAGTGGTGGTAACCAAAGACTCCACATTTGACTTTTCATCTTTGTCTCTTTGTTGAAGTGCAAGCGAGCGGTCAACTTTGGCATGCAGTTCATTAATAGATATTTCTTGATTTTTAAGAACAACCATTAACTCGTCAAACTTTTCCCTCGTAATGTAGTTAGCTAAAAAAGATATTAAAAAAAAAATTAAAAAAGAATCATTTGGAAAACTTCTAAATCATATTTCAACACCCATAATGCATTTTACCTGACTCGTACTCAGGTATCCTCAGAGTAATTACATTTTTTGCTCTTCCTGTGTCATTTTCCTCAAAATTTTCCGAAGAAAAGGACATTTCTGATATTGCTTCCATTTGTTCATCGTCAGATTTGTCGAACTCATCTTTAGCTTCCTCACCGTCATTAAAAAGAATTTCATGACGGGTCTCTTCGGGTAGGTCACACCCACGATTGATATTTGTTATCATGGAATTAAAATCCTCAGCTTTTCGCAATATCCCAAGAAGGGCCGTAAAGGCTGCTAAAGATACGTCATATTCCGCTTTCCATGCTCGAAGATCATCCAAAAGGTTCCCAAGAGGATTAATAATTTCCTCATTTTCCTCCTCTTTACATGAATAGTCATCACAACCAATATTTTCAAAGATATCTGAAAAGGTAATGAATTTAGAGATTTAAAGTAAAATATAAAAAACATTCAACTTACTGTTGACCTCGTTGACCTCATTATTTTCTTCCGGTGGTTCTGTTTTTACATGTGGATGTTCAGATAATGCAGCAACAGCACTTTCATTTGCACTTAGCTCTTCATTTTGCTTCTCAATCTCAAATTCTTTTCGCTTCATTTTAACGTTTTTTTTTTGTGAAAAATATATAAAACACGCGTTTAAAGATTTGCAAACCTTTACAAGATTTTAATTGTTGTTTGCAACAAGCAAGCTATCAGCTGATTCCGATCCGAAGACGGCCGAAGTATGACATTTAAAGATCGTGAAAAGGGCAGAACTTGGAAAGAAATTGGTCGGATTGTCGAAACAGTGTGTTTGTGGGGAATAACGTCCAGCACAAAAAAATAAAAGAAGTAGAAGAAGAAAATTGTCCAGATCATGGAACTTTTTGTAAAGCTTTTCCACTCAATTTTAATAAAAAAAATTATATATAAATTTCTATTAAAATTTTATTTCAATTTAATTTACAATTCAGGTGTTTTACAAGTCATAAAATGTAGAAAATACATGAAAATTTGTCAGAGGTACAAAAAATTTTATAAATCATCCCCTCCTCATGATTCTTCCCCTAATTCCTGGGAGGTGGTCAGGAGGTCAGCTGATGGTTCAGTTGAATTTTCTGGTTTATTTTCTTCTGATGTTCCCGTTGAGAGCTTCTCGGTTGTTGTTTGTTCCTTAATCTGCTCTTTTGTCACTTCCTCTTCTGATGAACTCGTCGATGATGAAGAACTTGATGAGGAGGAGTCATCATTCACTCCATATTCCCCATAGCCGTAGGCAAATCCGTAGCCAAAGTAGATTTTAGGTTGTGGAGGGTAGTCTTCGAAATTCTCTTGAGGAATCTCTGCAGTGGCTGCTTGTCCTGCATCAGGTGTTCCCGCGTTAGGTGATGCAGCATCAGGTGATCCTGTTGCGGGATAGGGAGCCAAGGGAGTGGGTGTAACAGGAACAGTCGGGGCCACATACGAGACATTTGCAACTGGTACCCCAATAGCTTGTTGAATGGCCGTTGATTCAGCCTTATCATCGTCTTTCCCGCGATCTCGATGGTCGTAGATGTGAACTTCACGTGGACCCCCATAGCCATAGCCACTGCCGTATCCACCCCCTCCCCAGCCACCCCCACTGAGGCTCCTTACGGTGCCGTACAGCGCAACACCGGTTAGAATGTTTGAGAGACTGAAGAGGGATGATTTGGGCTTCTGGTAGCCACCATATAGTCCACCACCACCCATCATTGGAGCTGCTGCCATTCCCCCAAATCCTCCCATTCCTGCTCCTGGATAGTAGGCAGGACCCCCCATTGCATAGGGCGATCCCCCATGCCCAGCATACCCACCATGACCAGCATAGCCTCCATACCCGGACGACATGTGTGGATTGTACCCATGCGTCTGCCCACCAAAGTTCGTTGGGCCAAGTCCGTAGAATTTGGACGAATCTGCAGCATGATTCATCTGTGGTGCAGCATGCTGCTGATACGGAGAGTAGCTCTGAGAATAGTGCCCCTGGCCATGATTTAGGGATGAATAGGGTGGTGGATGGGCATTCTTTGGGGAATAAGCAGGTGGTGCTGCTCCCACTGAGCATAAAAATAAAATAATTTGTTGAAATGAAAATGATGATTTTTCATTTTTTTGTGTGCAAAATGCTTATTCATCATTAAAAGCACTTTAAAAAAAAAAGAAAAGCTCTGGCGTGAAAATCTTTCATTTCGTGATGGAAACAATTAAGCAGAATCCCCTCAAACACGTGGATTCTTTTAATTTCAAAGAGGAAACGTAAAATTAAACAATTAATTTCAACAATGTAACCTAATGGATTATATGTGAAAGCTCTTTGCAGAAAATTGCATTGAATTTCCTCAGCTTTTCGTAGTTTAGAAGATTTTGATTTATTAATTTCCTTTTAAGCTTGAAAAATCAATCAAGAAATAGGTCAATTTTGTATATAAAATATCCAAAAAGAATTTAATAGGAATTTGTGATAAGAAAAATAAATCATTTTATGATTTTTATCGGCATTGTATTTTAGTATTTTAGACTTTACGCAGAGGTGGGTTAATGGCCTGAAAGCTTCTCTGTATTGTGGTTAGTCAGAAGGAGGCCAATGAAGCTAAATACTTTATACTTTTATTGATTTTTATCAGTTACTTTTGCTCTTTGATTTCTTTTCTTTTTTTTAATACAGTGCCTTCCTTTCACAACGAATAGTCAATTATTTATTGATTTCTTGGGCATCTTTTATGTAGTTTCCGTTTCCTTAAACTTGAAAGCTTTAAATTTGTTCATAACGTCTTTTAGTTTTTCAGAAGAATATAGATCAAGGGGTGTTTATCTGAGTGAAAATCTACGGATTATTCGACGAGATTCGGATCATTCAAAATTCTGATTATTCGTCGAGATTAGGATTATTCGTGAAGAGTCAGATTATTCGAAGAGAATTTTATTATTCGTCAAGATTCAAATAATTTGGATTAGGGTTATTCGTCGCAATTAGATTCGGATAATTTGGTAAAATTTAGTGTATTCGTTGAGTTTTGGATCATTTGTCAAAATTCAGATTCAGATTATTCGTCAAGATTCAAATTAAAATCTGAATCTTAGCAAATACTCTGAATCTTCTCGAAGAATAATCCGAATCTTGGCGAATAATCAAAATTTTGACGAATAATTAGAATTTTATTGATAAATAGTTAAAATTTTAAAAATAATCTGAATATCCTCGATGTATATCATTCGTCAAGAAATTTCTGATTCTTCGTCAAGATTCTGATTATTCGAAAAGATTCAGATTATTCGTCAAGGAAATTCGAATTATTCGTTAAAATTCAGATTATTTGTTGATGGATTATTCGTCAAGATTCGGATTATTCTTCGTTAAGATTCAGATCATCAGGAAAAATTCAGAATATTCGTTGAAATTCGAATTATTCTCAAAATTCGAACTATTCGTTAAGAAAATTCAGATTGTTCGTTGATATTCGGATTATTCAGCAAGATTTGGATGATTCGGTAAAATAAATCGAAATATTCGACAGATAAACACCCCTTGATATGGTTAGAGCTTCAAGTTTTTAAAGCTTCAAAGCTCATAATTCTCATTTTGATTTCGTTTAAAAAATTGAACTTAAAGCTCCACAAAGCTGCATTTTTTTCCTTTCAATTTTAAAGCACAAATTCACTTAAGAAAAGGCTAATATTTCCACAAAACACTCACTTCCTGGATAGTAGTGACCTCCACTGCTCCCGGCTCCTGGATAGGGTGGAGGTGGTCCCACTGGGGCACTCGGATTCTGTCGTCCCACATTCCATCCAATGGGCTGTTGATTTGTGGCTGCTGGTGCTGCTGCTGCGACATTTGTTGCCTTTTTCGGTGCTTCAATGGGCTTAGGTGGTGCTGCTGCTGGCTTTGGTGCCGGTGCAGGGGCGACGTGATGATGCTGCTGCTGCTGGCTATTCCTCCCCGAATGGGATCGCCCACTTGACGATGATTTTGTCCGCCTACCAATGCTGGAGCGCTTAGCTGTGGCACCCTGAAGTGCCGCCAGCAAGACACTCGTCATCAGTAGGACCTTCAGGTCAATCCTCATTGCACTTTATCCTCTTTAAAACCGTCCTCTTGTACGTTTTTTGCTCTATGTCCGTTCACGATCGCGCAGCACAAAAGACTGCGCACGACGTATTTTTCTCCCAAGATCATCGCCTCAAGTGAATTATTTTGTTAAGCTCAATAAGCTGGGAGAGACATCCGGTCATTCATTGTGATTGGCATGTTCAGGGCTCTCGTCGTGAATGGGGCAATCTCTTCCCATCACAAATGGCTAAAACTCAGATTTCTCTCCACTCTCTTTGGAGAAACTTTTGGAAGCTTTTTTTAGGGATAAATTCACAGGAAAAAAGCTCAAAAGCTTCATCAAACTCCAAACTTTGGCACAATGAGGGAGATATTTTCCTTTTTTTTATAGAAATAAATTCCCTTTCTCATGCAGCAGCAGAAGAGTCAAAACTCTTGCTTTTCTCTGTGAGTTCAAAACACCATAAATCCTAACTATGTACAATAAGACACCAACTATATTTCTCAACACAAATTGTATGTAATACGATTGTGAGCAATTTATCACTTTAGCAAGTGAATTTATTGCGCGATGTTTTACTCACAAATAAGCTCTCCCCGCATACCTTAAGAATGTTATCAAAGAATCTTTTCAAATATATTTTTCATATGAAAATTCTTGAAAGAAATCATTTCCTTTTTTTTCTATTAAAAATTTTGATTTTTTGCATAAAAATTCGGCTGATTTTCATCGTTGAAATTTGATAAAAGTTCAAACACTCTTAAAAGAAAATTGGCTAAAATAACAGAAACAATCAGGGAAAATGGACTTTAGCTGAATATTTCAGTCATTTTAGCGGATGTTTTAAGCTAAATTGACAAAGAGAATCAAGTGATTCAATGAAAGGATTTTTAAGCTGAATAAAATAGTCAAAAGACTAAAGTTATTTAGTCAAATATTCAAAGCAGTCAAACCTACAGAAGGTAACCGAAACTCTTACGCGCATTGCGTGATAATTTTTCACAAAATAAGCAAATTCTTTTGCTCTAATGAGCTTTAATTGACTCCTCAGTACTCCCTAAGAAATCTTTTGTCTAATTTAAAACACACAAATAATTCTTAAATGGAATTTTTGATAATTTTTTTAGGTTAGAATCGTCAAGAGCCTAAAAGAGCCTCAAATAATGCCTAAAAAGGACTAAATTCAACCCGTAAAATAGCAAATTAATGCTAAAAAGTAGTAAATTGAACCAAAAAAAAACTAAGTGAGTCTGGCGTAAAAGTTTTGATGTCAAAAAGAAGAAAAAGTCTCCATCCAGTAAGCGCTAGAAAAAGAGATTTTTAGCAAGAAAATCGCAACATAAGCCTCAAAGCTTTCAATGCGCTTTTTTTAAACCCCCCTACCCTGTAGGTCTTTGGTCAATCATGACCATTGTGACCACAGATCTTTTTTTTTACTATCAAAACCAACTAGTCTCCTTCTCTAGGGGGGTGATTAAATGACGTCGAAGGAACCCTGTTATTGCGCTTTCGATGCGCTCTGCATCATTTTCAGTGAGCTGGGGGAGTTTTTATTAGAGAGATAAAAAAACTAAATTCAAACTGAAATGTTTAGCTGTTCGGTTTTTATCAAAAGATTCATGTGAAATCAAATAGTAAAAACTTCGGAAATATTCGGATCGGATGATTCACTTGAAAAAACCTAACTATTCGCCAGATAAACACCCTTTGTTTTCCGTTAAATTAACAAAAGTTTTTTTAAGAGTGATAGTTCAGGACAAATAAAAAAAATCTCTTCTCTTATTCACAAATTTTACTTTGAATCATATCCGGCTGCTGGTAGGGAGGAATTTAGCCATGAAGAGCCTTCTCCAGGATTGCATTGAGTGACATCGGTGCCCAGGTGCTGAGATTCCCATCACTCATCATGATCACAGATCTATCGATGTAGCAAAACATCTTCCCAATGCGATACACCTGCTTCCCCATTTCCCTCCTCCCGGGCATTGGGGCAAAGATAATCCCCCGTTCGGCGCACTTCTGCAGCACCAACTCCTTGAATTCCATCGCCACCGGTGGCTGCAGTTGCAAATCCAACAGCGATGGGGGTGGCGGACAAACTGGGGGACCTGTGAGATCAATCGTCGGTATGGCTGTCTCAATGCCCATCATGGGAATTGGTGTTGCTGTGGCACGATGCATAATCTCCAGAGCACGCCGGAAGTGCTCCTTGATCACCGTCTGCTGCAGCACCTCCTCCGAAAGCATATTCTTCCATCCAGTATACCATCGTGACACTTGATCCAAGTTTGGGGATTGATTGAGCCAAATTACCAGTGTCTGCATCCATTTGGGGAAGAAATACTTATCCAGGATTTGCGCCATGGCCACTGAACTCAGTAGCTCATGCCATTCCCACACCTGATTCCATGGCTCTGAAATGTCAAAAAAAAAAAATGAAAAAGAAATCTAGTAGGCTGTGGAAATTTGTTTTGAACATTTTTCTTTGAGAAAATTTCCCAGAAAACTCTTCAAAATTCCCAGAATGAAGATAAAGAGGAGCATCGTGGAGCGCCGGAAGAGGGAAACAGCCACCCACAAAATTCGCAGTACAATCCGGAAGAAGAAATTCACAGTAATCGATGAAGATGGAAATGGTGGACAAATCATTCGGGAGTTTACAATTAAATATTCAGTCAGTACGAGGATTCCCAAGGGAGCCAAAAAGATGACAGCTGGTGGTTCCAAGGAGCAGAAAAATGTAAAGAAAATTAATAAAAAATAAACTTACCTAAATCCTGCTGAAGAGGGTTGACTATGTAATCCGTGAGAACGCTCTGGAGCTTTGGGACGATACTCTTGAGGAGGAATGCCTGAAGATCCCCATCGGGGAAGACTCCCTTCCACGGTAGGAGCATAGCACGTGCTGAACGATCCTGTGGCACCCAGGAGATCAAGGCTTTAGCCAATTTCTCTCGTATTGTCGCATAGATACTCTCCTCCATTTTAGCTCCGAGTAGACTGGACCAGGGATGAATCCACACATGGATGGGGAGTGTGTCTGTGAGGGGATCCCATGCCTCCACTCCTGCCTGAAGACGCGGCAGAACAATCTGCTCGAGAACACTGTCAAGTACCCAGGCGGGGAAAAGTGGCGCCCAGGCGTCCAGGAGGGCAACCATTGGCTGGTGATGACGTGAATCCCACTGCCCAGCTGCCTGCCTAATAGACGGCACAACTCCAGACCACACCAGGGAGGAATAGGGGCTGAAAACACTCCTCGTCTCCCCGGAATGAACCTCCAGGATGCCCTTCCACCGCCTGATAAGATCAGTGTGCCGTGTGGGCTCCTCCAGTGGACGCCAGAGCTTCAAGTGATTCGCCACAAGGGGAGCAATGACCCCCGTAGCGAGATCACACAACCCAAACTCCCGGTACTCTCCCGGAAAGTCCATCTGCAGCGTCAGGAAGCAACGTTCTGCTTCATCCAGGGACAATTCCCCATCTGGAGCAACAAGCTTGCCCACAAGCATCTCAACTTGCTCCAGCGTTGAAATATGCTTCTCCTCCAGTTCTGCAATCTTCCGGAGATTCTCCTGATCGTGCAACAGTGTAGCTTCCTTGTCATTAGCCCCACGCTGACTCCTATCAATCCGGATGATGTCCTGCTCACAGAGATCCACAATTAGGTTAAGATTGTGCATCAATTCCGGAAGAGCGAAATTTGTGGCTTTCTTGGGAGCTTTTGGGTCATAGAGTGCTTCATCGGCTGCCTTTGTCTGCCCCAGGGCGTGATACCCACTCAAGACTCTCTTCTCCGGCCCTGTCATATCAATCACCGTCACATTGCCCAAATTGCTGGACAGCCGGTCAATCAGGGGTCCCTTTTTGCCCTTCTCAATCACATCCTGGGCACTCTTGTAAACATATCGAGTTTTCTTTGCCTTCGCCGTATCATCCTTCCGCCACTGACTAAGTTTCTCCCGAAATTCCTTCTCTTCCTTCTCATCCTCATCAACCTTCTTCACTTGCTTCTGATCCGCCAGTGAGGCGGCCTTTTCCGGTCCATACGCCCCAATAGCGCCTCTGCCCTTGCGTACGTGTGCCTGGACAGGTGTGGAGATTCCCTGAAGACTCTTTCCCAGTCCCATGCCAGGTTTGTAGCCCATCTGCAGCAGAAGCTTTGCCCCAATTCCTTTTGTGTGCTGTTCCCATTTCCCAACATTCCCGGACAAGCCTTGCTGTGGCCCAGCTGCTCTCCGGAATCCCGCCGTGGTCTGCAACGATGGTGCCTCTCCGTCGGATTCACTTGACGTATAAGCAGTACTCGCCCCAAAGCTCGGACGTGCATCCTCCTCTTCAGATTCCTCCGACTGTGCTTCCTTCTTTTCCTTCTTCCCAGATTGTTGAACACCTCCAGCAACAAAATTAACCGGAGCGGAATAATCCTTCTGCCTCCCTTTGCGAGAAAATTCTGGAGCTCCCTCATTATCACTGTCATCAGCCCACATGCCTGGAAAATCCCGGAAAAATGATGAATAAAAGAATTTTGGGGAAACATTTGACGACTCACCATAGATTTGCTGATTTTTCGTCAACTTCCTTCGACGATTGGGATTAAATTCATTGTCCAGGTCGTAGTCCGTCACCTCGAACTTCTCGTACTCATTGTCAGACATTGTAGATGCTGGAAACTGCACAGAATCTTTAGAAAATCTTATAAAATCACTGAGAAACGATTTGTTTGTTACGAATGTTTTGAAGACGAATAAATTTGAGGTTATGTTCTGTTTAGAAAATGTCGTAAGAAATTCCACACTCTTCTTGACAAAATTCTTAAAGGGATTCTTATTAGAACCCTTGAAGCAGGAAGATAAAGAGATCCAGAAATCATCAAAATTGTCTAGCTAGCAGGACGTTTTTTAGAAGGAAATTGTGAGAATGTTCGTTAAAAGAAAACCTTTTTTAAAATGATTTAAAAAAATAAAGAATTTGTAGGATTAAAAAGCACAGAATTCTTTAAAGAAGTTGATCTTTTCCAGATTTTCCGGCTTTTTCGGGATATTTTTGCGTTTCTTTTCAAATAAAAAAAAATTTTAAAGCAAAAGCGTTCCTATCCTAGAATTTCTTCTAATATCCTCTGAATTTTCTCGTTTTCCTTGATTTTCCAGCATTTCCACAATTTTATTTTGAAAAGTAATTTGTCGATTGAATTTTCCATTTTATTTATACATACATCGATAGCCATCGATAGTATTGGGAAAACTATCGCGGTCCCTCGATAGTCTCTTCCCACCCGCGCCGCGCCGATATGTTTCTAATTGCTGTGACTATCGATTTGTAAAACATCGATAGTTTTTGCATATTTTCTCAAGAAGAAATAGACTGTAAGACTTGATTTTCCTTAATTTTCCCCACAATATTTCATGAAAACTCCTGAATTTTCTCCGTGAAGGGAAGCAAGAGGAATAAAAAAGAAAAATTGTAATTCTCTACCACCTTTACCATGAAATTAGCTGCATTTTCGCAAAAACCGCTGACAGTACGAAAAAAAAACCGCGCGCGAGAAAACCGATAGACGCAGGAGTGGAGTGAAAAACTCGAAATTTTCCTTATTTCCACTGTATTTTCATTCAAAATAAGTGATGCATTTCTCAGGAAAATGCACAGAGTTGTGATTTTAGGGAAAATCCGAAGAGTTTGTGAATTCAAAAAGAAATACGGATAAGATCAGGAAAAAACAGCTGGAGGTCGAACCGAAAAAAAAACCGCGCGCAAGAAGAAGAAAATCGACAGACGGAGTGGAGTGAAAAACCATTGATTTTTCTCTATTTTCATTGAATTTCCCATCAAAATAAGTGAGACATTTCCCAAATAAGTGCATAGTGTTGTGATTTTAGGAAAATTCAGTTGCGGAGAGCATGAAAAAAGTGGAAAAATTGAGCATTTTCAGTTGATATGTTTTTCGGTTAGAGCAATTTAGTGAAAAATGATTGTGTTTATGCGTTGTGCGTGATTGTAGCGCCCCAAAAAGGTGATCAGGAAGTTTCAATCGGTGGTGTTTAGGCAGGGCAGACTCTAGCATCATCACTGCAACTCCCGGAAATGGGGATTACGCTTCCATGAGGGTAACAACGAGAAAGTTTTCAACGCTTTCTTGCTCCTTCAAAATGACGCCATCGTGAAAGTTGCGACGAGAACAGAATGAGAAAATCCTGAAAATTCGCTTCAGGGAACATCTAGCTGACCTCCGAATAAAGAAAAGGGGCAAGTTCTTTTCCATTATTTCGCTGAGGCTTCCTTAATTTAAATCATTCCCCATATTTATGCGTTTTTTTTTTTCAAAAGCTCCTCTCTCCTGACCGTTTTGAAAGTTTACGGGAGCTTTCAAAAGTTAACTATTCACATACGCGGACAGAAATTGACCCAGTAGCGCATTTCTTTTCTCATATTTCATTTTATTTCAAATACAATATAATTTTAATT
>NC_074708.1:36097351-36099534 GCF_024334085.1 Lutzomyia longipalpis
TGGCTTAATCTTTGAGACAAGCATATAACTACTGGCAGGATCAACCAGAATAATGTCATATCAATTTATGCCATCAATAATATATACTCGACACATCACATGACATGAAGAGCATCATTATCATCAATTTACACGACACACCTTACTTAACGTACATTACGATGTCCGTAATGTAAGTCAACTAGTGTATACGTATAACACATTCAAAAACACACCACCAATACTCACAAGTTTCCTTACATACACATATCAACAAAATTCACTAATATTTCAATCTTTACATTTTTGAAACTCAATACATATACAAATTCATTCGTGTGTAGAAAGATTCAGCAAACTCACATATAGTATGTTTGCATTATCTTCTTCCAAACCTTTTCTCTTCTAAACTGAAATAGAAAAAGCTGATTAACTTTGAATAAATTATCCTAAAATACCCCTGTTAATAATTTTCTGGTAGTCCTATGTGAAATTATAAAATAATTTCAAATGATTGTATTTTTGACAAAAAAAATTGTACATTATGTATATACGTCAATTTGACATTTGATTCCACTCATACTTCAAACTCTGATCATATTTGGAGCCTTTAATTAAATTCTTACTCCTTTTGGGGATATTTAATGTTTCAGCATAGTTCTTAAATTCACGCGATCATTGAAGAAGTTTAGATAAAAAATTTCACTAAAAAATAACTTATTTCCTCAACGTGGATGTTTTGTAACTTATACCGCTTTACTAAAGTTGCAATTTTACACAATTTTTTAAAAATCCTTTAAGAATATCATTAGTTGATTAACTGATTCATACATTTTCTTCAATTCAAAAAGATTTTTTTAGAAAGATCAAAATTTAGAAGTCCTTTCCACTATTTCGCCTATTAAATAATCTTTAAGTACTACCATGTGCAAGAGATTCAATATGGAAACGGTAGGTTTTGCAATACGAGAAATCTGACATGTGTGTAGCAGAAATAGCGCTTCAAATTATACAAACGCTCCGTTAAACATTTGTCAGTGAGAGAAAAATAGTGAAAAAGTAAAAAATCCTTCGTCCCTAACATAGTTTCCCGCCTTTGTATCAGGAAGTCATTTGCATTTTAGTGCACATATACCCAATTAATTAGCGCCTTAATGAGTTATTGTAACACAAAGGATTATATGGGAGACTCATGCTCTAAATTACATATAGATACACGTCAAAAACACTCACATCGGTCTTTGTTGAATGTTTGAAAATTTTTTTTGTGTAATTTTTTTTGCAATTTTTCTTTAGCAATATTTTTTTTTACTTCATTTCATTGAATTTTCTTTTTTATTTTATACGAAAACTTTATTAAAAAGTTTAATTAAATTACTTTTACTTTTTAACTTTTAATCGTTTTTAAAACGAAATAAAATCAATCGCAAAGTGAAATAATTTTTTTTAAATAATTTTTCTAAAAATGTTTAAATAAAATGTTTTTTTTAATAAAATTTTATCGCATTTTACGCTATCGTTCCATCATAGGAATATTCTCATGATATAATCGTTGTTATGTATAGACAGACACATCGCGTTCTGTTGAAAGCGAAAAATACATACATATTGGCTTCTTTTAAACAACATGAGGTACTACATGCGTATAAGAGAGCTCTCTTTCTTCTTTTCTTTATCGTTTCTCACATAGCAGCTCATGAGTTAAGCAATATCATACACGTTCCCTCACAGTATCTTTCACATTTTACAATTTTTGTTATTACAAAAAAATATATTAACAATTTTTTCTCTTTTTGTACGACGCTCATGAAGAGATGCCACAATTGTATCAAAGATATGACGCTGTGCAATATTCAAAAGTCCATAACGCTCAGAAAAGATTACTGTGATAACCTCAATTGTTGGTTATTGTGCTCCATTGTTGCGGATATCAGCAGCTGCAGTGTGAGAAAGTTCATCAATGATGGTGACATCTAAAAGGTACTATGACGGAGTTGTTGGGCACCATTTTCCCTGAGAATGGAATTGATGTGAGCCAACGCATATCCATGTGCTTCCACGGTGCTACATTCAAGCGCTGCAATAAAATCTCCGCTGAGTTGATCCTTGTGAACATTCCATGTCGTCTCGGCATTTTGGGGATTATTGAATTCCCGGATCAAAATGTCGTCCAAAAGGTCGCCTAATTGACCATTTACACGCTG
>NC_074708.1:36105034-36112534 GCF_024334085.1 Lutzomyia longipalpis
ATTCGATAAATCTATTTAGGAATTTCGATAATGTACGACTGACGGATTAACAAAAATCATACAACATGCATATGTAATTCATTTCGGTGAATTTGTATGTATTTGATTTGCAGTGCACTATAGATTTAGATACCTTCGGGGCCCGTCTTGAAACACGGACCAAGGAGTCTAGCATGTATGCAAGTTATTGGGGTTTATTCTATTAATTCTCATCTCTTTATGGGGTGAAATTGTAGAATAAAATAAGAAAACCCAAAAGCGAAATTAACGTAACTGTTTTACATGGGATTACATTTATTTCTCTATATGAGTTATAAATAAATTTCCATCCCAGGGCGACTTATAATTAATACGCAAGTATTATGAAGTCGTACCTTGAGCATACATGGTAGGACCCGAAAGATGGTGAACTATGCCTGATCAGGTTGAAGTCAGGGGAAACCCTGATGGAGGACCGAAACAGTTCTGACGTGCAAATCGATTGTCAGAATTGGGTATAGGGGCGAAAGACCAATCGAACCATCTAGTAGCTGGTTCCCTCCGAAGTTTCCCTCAGGATAGCTGGTACACAGTCATATAAAATAATCTTATCCGGTAAAGCGAATGATTAGAGGCTTATTGGGGACGAAACGACCTCAACCTATTCTCAAACTTTAAATGGGTAAGACCTCGACTTTCTTGATTGAAGTCTTTCGAGGTTTAGATAAAAGTTGTACTTAGTGGGCCACTTTTGGTAAGCAGAACTGGCGCTGTGGGATGAACCAAACGCAGTGTTACGGCGCCAAAATGTTAATACGACTCATATCAGATACCATAAAAGGTGTTGGTTGTTTAAGACAGCAGGACGGTGGACATGGAAGTTGTAAACCGCTAAGGAGTGTGTAACAACTCACCTGCCGAAACAACTAGCCCTTAAAATGGATGGCGCTTAAGTCGTCTGCCTATACACTGCCGTTACAATATTTGTTACACACAATTTATTGTGTGTAATGTGAAATTGTAATGAGTAGGAGGGTACAATGATGTGCGTTGAAGTGTTAGACGTAAGTCTACATGGAGCCGTCATTGGCACAGATCTTGGTGGTAGTAGCAAATAATCGAATGAGATCTTGGATGACTGAAGTGGAGAAGGGTTCCGTGTGAACAGTGGTTGATCACGGGTTAGTCGGTCCTAAGCTCCAAGCGAAAGCTTATGTCATATATAAAAGTCATAAAAGTTGACTTTATATTGAGCGAAAGGGAATACGGTTCCAATTCCGTAACCTATTGAGTATACGTTTATTGTGGGTCCTATTTTTTCGGAAATAGGTTTAAAGCTCATCCTGGTAACAGAAGCTACCATAGAGAAGCCGTCGAAGCATACCGAAAGAGTTATCTTTTCTGTTTCATAACTGTATTACCATGGAAGTCTTTTGAAGAGAGATATGGTAAATGAGTTAGAAGAGCATGGCGTTTATTGCTGTGTCGGGTATGTGTTCCTCGGACCTTGAAAATCTATGGTAGGGCCACGTAGACATTCTCAGTAGTCCGTACCAATATCCGCAGCAGGTCTCCAAGATTAAGAGTCTCTAGTCGATAGAATAATGTAGGTAAGGGAAGTCGGCAAATTAGATCCGTAACTTCGGGATAAGGATTGGCTCTGAAGATTGAGATGTGTCGGGCTTGTTTGGGATGTATAATAAAAGTATTGCTAAAGTATCTGATTAATTATCTTTACGGGTAGTGAAAGGATATGATTACGCGATACTGTAATACGGAACTCTCAAGCTATGCTGTATACATAACATGGGAATATAGGATTCACGTTTTATATTCTCGTATGCAGTTTTCAACGACCATCAACAAACAATCAATTCAGAACTGGCACGGACAAGGGGAATCCGACTGTCTAATTAAAACAAAGCATTGTGATGGCTCTAACGGGTGATGACACAATGTGATTTCTGCCCAGTGCTCTGAATGTCAATGTGAAGAAATTCAAGAAAGCGCGGGTAAACGGCGGGAGTATACTATGACTGGCTTCTGGTAGCCAAATGCCGAGTCCAACGGGCAAATTATTGGAAAATGCGCAAATTATTGGAAAACGCTCCGTGTGCGTGAATGCCTGCATGGATTTTCACGTGGGTACCACCACGTGAAAGGTGAGAAAATTTCGATTTTAATGCTTTTTTTATTTTTTCAAATTCCCCTACAAAAAGTAATGAAAATATTGATTTCTTTTTCATTTACTCTTTTTTCGCCTATGAAAAAATTCTTTTAATGCTTGCCTCTCGCAAAGTATTTAATAAAATTAAAAAAAAAATTTCACGAGTGGAAAGGGGGGAAAATGTAGATGTCCAAAGTGCCTTTATTTATTTAAATATCCCCAAAATTATCCCCAAAATTCCATTGCAAAGTTGTACCAAAAGCATGTTGTACAAATTCTTTTTTTTCTCCCTTCCATGGCGCCTCACGCGGCACTCTACGTCACCACACACCATTGGTGTGTGTGTGTATGTGTGTGGAAATTCAATGCTTTCTTTTCACGCGCCGTGTGCGTGAATGCCTGCATGAATTTTCACGTGGGTACCACCACGTGAAAGCTGAGAAAATGTAGATGTGAAAAGTGCCATTATTTTTCCAAATCCCCCCAAAATTACCCTCATAATTTCATTGCAAAGTTGACCCTTTTTTCGCGGCATTTTTCACATCGAGTGACGTCGGAGTATACTATGACTGGCTTCTGGTAGCCAAATGCCGAGTCCAACGGGCAAATTATTGGAAAATGCGCAAATTATTGGAAAACGCTCCGTGTGCGTGAATGCCTGCATGGATTTTCACGTGGGTACCACCACGTGAAAGGTGAGAAAATTTCGATTTTAATGCTTTTTTTATTTTTTCAAATTCCCCTACAAAAAGTAATGAAAATATTGATTTCTTTTTCATTTACTCTTTTTTCGCCTATGAAAAAATTCTTTTAATGCTTGCCTCTCGCAAAGTATTTAATAAAATTAAAAAAAAAATTTCACGAGTGGAAAGGGGGGAAAATGTAGATGTCCAAAGTGCCTTTATTTATTTAAATATCCCCAAAATTATCCCCAAAATTCCATTGCAAAGTTGTACCAAAAGCATGTTGTACAAATTCTTTTTTTTCTCCCTTCCATGGCGCCTCACGCGGCACTCTACGTCACCACACACCATTGGTGTGTGTGTGTATGTGTGTGGAAATTCAATGCTTTCTTTTCACGCGCCGTGTGCGTGAATGCCTGCATGAATTTTCACGTGGGTACCACTACGTGAAAGCTGAGAAAATGTAGATGTGAAAAGTGCCATTATTTTTCCAAATCCCCCCAAAATTACCCTCATAATTTCATTGCAAAGTTGACCCTTTTTTCGCGGCATTTTTCACATCGAGTGACGTCGGAGTCACTATGACTCCCATCTGGTGGTCAATTATCCTCGAAGTGATAATTTTTTAAACCAAATCTTTTTGTAACGGCCGTACCGATCATGATCCAATTCAGTGTAGATAAGCCAATACGAATTGCTAGCGTGCAGTAAAAATTTAGCTATCGAAGAGAGATATGGTAGATGAGTTAGAAGAGCAGGCGTTTATTGTTGCGTCAGGCATGTGTTCCACTTACCTTAAAAATCTGTGGTAAGACATTCTCAGTAATTCTTTCCGATATCAGCAGCAGGTCTCCAAGACTACGGGACGAAACGACTCAAACTTTAAATGGGTAAGACCTTGACTTTCTTGATTGAAGTCTTTCGAGGTTTAGATAAAAGTTGTACTTAGTGGGCCACTTTTGGTAAGCAGAACTGGCGCTGTGGGATGAACCAAACGCAGTGTTACGGCGCCAAAATGTTAATACGACTCATATCAGATACAGTGGGACCCCAGTACAACGACCACTCGGATGTACTCTTCACACTCATTATTTTCAATGCGCGAGAGTAGCTCAACCAAGTGGTCGTTGTACTGGGGTCCCACTGTACCATAAAAGGTGTTGGTTGTTTAAGACAGCAGGACGGTGGACATGGAAGTTGTAAACCGCTAAGGAGTGTGTAACAACTCACCTGCCGAAACAACTAGCCCTTAAAATGGATGGCGCTCAAGTCGTCTGCCTATACACTGCCGTTACAATATTTGTTACACATCATTTCTTTGATATATGTAATGTGAAATTGTAATGAGTAGGAGGGTACAATGATGTGCGTTGAAGTGTTAGACGTAAGTCTACATGGAGCCGTCATTGGCACAGATCTTGGTGGTAGTAGCAAATAATCGAATGAGATCTTGGATGACTGAAGTGGAGAAGGGTTCCGTGTGAACAGTGCAGTGGTTGATCACGGGTTAGTCGATCCTAAGCTTCAAGCGAAAGCTTATGTCATATATAAAAGTCATTGCAAAGTTGACTTTATATTGAGCGAAAGGGAATACGGTTTCAATTCCGTAACCTATTGAGTATACGTTTATTGTGGGTCCTATTTTTTCGGAAATAGGTTTAAAGCTCATCCTGGTAACAGAAGCTACCATAGAGAAGCCGTCGAAGCATACCGAAAGAGTTATCTTTTCTGTTTCATAACTGTATTACCATGGAAGTCTTTTGAAGAGAGATATGGTAAATGAGTTAGAAGAGCATGCCGTTTATTGCTGTGTCGGGTATGTGTTCCTCGGACCTTGAAAATCTATGGTAGGGCCACGTAGACATTCTCAGTAGTCCGTACCAATATCCGCAGCAGGTCTCCAAGATTAAGAGTCTACATTCGATAGAATAATGTAGGTAAGGGAAGTCGGCAAATTAGATCCGTAACTTCGGGATAAGGATTGGCTCTGAAGATTTACATGTGTCGGGACTGTTTGGGATGTATATTAACAGTTTTGCTAAAGTATCTGACTAATTACCTTTACGGGTAGTGAAAGGATATGATTACGCGATACTATAATACGGAACTCTCAAGCTGTTACAATCTTTACAGTTTTCCAACGACCATCAACAAACAATCAATTCAGAACTGGCACGGACAAGGGGAATCCGACTGTCTAATTAAAACAAAGCAATGTGGTGGCTCTAACGGGTGATGACACAATGTGATTTCTGCCCAGTGCTCTGAATGTCAATGTGAAGAAATTCAAGAAAGCGCGGGTAAACGGCGGGAGTAACTATGACTCTCTTCTAATTAGTGACGCGCATGAATGGATTAACGAGATTCCTACTGTCCCTATCTACTATCTAGCGAAACCACAGCCAAGGGAACGGGCTTGGAATCATTAGCGGGGAAAGAAGACCCTGTTGAGCTTGACTCTACTCTGCCAGTAACGAAGACATAAGAGGTGTAGCATAAGTGGAACACATTCAGCAATGTTTATCAACAATGAAATACCACTACTTTTATCCTTTTCCTACTTACCCGATTGAATGGAGAATACATTTTCATTCATACCATATTTACTAGGAACCGTTGGCACGTTGAGATGCTATAAAAGGAGTTAAGACACGATCCAAGTCAGGGACACTGCCAGGTGGGGAGTTTGACTGGGGCGGTACATCTCTAAAATAATAACGGAGGTGTCCCAAGGCCAGCTCAGTGCGGACAGAAACCACACGTAGAGCAAAAGAGCAAAATATGCTGGCTTGATCTCGATGTTCAGTAAATATAGAGGCGGCGAAAGCTTTGTCTATAGATTCTTTTGGCTTTAATGAATTTTTAACAAGAGGTGTCAGAAAAATTACTGCATTGCTAACTAACTTGCTTCCATTCTTTTTTTTTTTTTAATATTTATCCAACATATACAAATAATTATGAATTTTAATTACAAAAATTAAATAAATTACAATATTTCACACACAACTTCGAACTAAAAATTCGGGCGATATTAAAAAAAAAAAGCCTAGGGGAGAGCGGGGTTAAAAAAGTCACTTAAGGGTTTAGAAAAAGCTCAAAATATCATATTTCCCAAACAGATAAAGCGAAATGTATATAGTTCAATTCTTTAGGATATTTCTTGCCCTACAACTCTTTCTAAGATCATTTTGTTCTATCTAGATAGGAAATATGATATTTTAAGCCTTTTCCAAACCCTTAAGTGACTTTATTAGCCCCGCTCTCCCCTACTAAATAATAATAATAATAATAATAAATTACAATAAGTTATGTGTAAGTTACGTTAAGTTAAAGTTACAATAGTTAGTTACTATCCAAGTGTATTTGTTGAATATTACTGGATTGGATATGTGTGGAGATCCCTCGAGTACGAATTTGTTGAATCACTTTTCAGTCCAGACGCAGCGAAGATATTTGGTCAGAATTGTCCCTGAAATGAGAAATCAGAACGTGATGTAAGACGGTATTAGTATACAGTTAAAAGAAATTTAAATAAAAGAGAGCAACATTAGCGCCACAAGCAAAGGAAAGGGAGGGGGGAGGGGTTCCCCATAATATAAAATTTATGTATAAAAAAGAAATATTTTAATTTGAGAAAGCTTTAAAAATTATTCTCATGCATAAAAATAGCGAATTACTATTTTTAGCTGTATCATTTTTCTTTTCTAAAAAATAACCAAAACGTAAAGAATCGATTTGCATCACAAATGGCAGAAAATTTTTTTTTTTTAAATCCCACCCTATAACCCAGATAGGTTCAATGATACATAACTAATGGGCCTAATTCAGCGACCAAGAAACCCTTGAAATCTTTGAATTTTGTACTGAAATTTCAAGATTTCAAGCGAATTTCAAGGGTTTCTTGGTCGCTGAATAAAGCCCATTGTGAAAAATTGCAAAACTTATGCATCAACCTAATACATAAAGACATACATAAAAACACACAAAACATGCATACAAATATACATACAAACATGCATACAAACATGCAGACAAACATACATAGAAACATACATACAAACATGCATAATATATAAAAATAAACTTACAAACATGCATACATTCATACATACAAACAGATATAGAACATACATAACTTAATACATACAAAAACGTATGTAATTACAAACATACTTACAAAAATTTACACATACATACATACAAACATAAATACATAAATACATTTATATATATATATATATATACAAACATACAAAACATGCATAATATTTACAAACAAACTTACAAACATACATACATAAATCCATACACATACATACAAACAGATTTAAAACATTCATAACTAAATACATACAAAAACATGTACTACATCATTAAAAACATACTTACAAACTCATACGCAAACAAATGCGCATACACACAAACAGATACAAAACTTGCATAAATAAGTACATACAAAAACATATATAAATCATAACAAACAGACTTAAAAGCATGTATACATACACACATACATCCATATACAAACATACCAACAAACACATACATACAAAACATGCATAGATATATACAAACATACAAACAAATAAAGAAAGGGCGTAGGCAACATTAGCGCTGCATCTCAAACATTATAGCACAATATCATCATTCATCAAATACTGCAACATAAAA